>NC_136858.1:36046201-36175879 GCF_951799975.1 Gobius niger
AAAGATCCTCTCGGTTCAGGCGGGAGTCAAGAGGTTAAACTACAACACCCACAGTGATTTACTTCCGCGTTTGCCTTTGTTGTTGTGACGTCACGCCCGTGTCTATTTTGCTCGGCGACGACAGACGAGCGCTCCATGGAGTTCAGCGGTCACGCCGACGCGAAAACACGAGTGACAAGCGAAACCTAGGAGCTTTTATGCTACATCTCCAGTCGGCTCGTTGCGTTAGCGTTGAATTATTACCATGAACGTAAAGAAGTAGTTTTAATCGGACGCTAACGGCGAGGCTGCAGCGGTTGCGTGGTGACAGCACAAAGGCCCTGTGTCTGTGCAGCAGCTAAACAGTAGCTAGCTTCACCGCTAAGTAGCATTTTGCACGCAGATTCATGCCACGTATTGATTTGATTCTTCATTCTATCGACAATCAAGCGAAGACAACATAGGAGCTGCTCAGAGAATCGCCGCAGAAATGTCGGATCAGAGCGCGGTGGTTATGCAGCAGAATCTGGACAGGTGAGCTAATAACAGCTAATGTTATGTAGCCTCAGGGTTACAAAACGGCGATTAATCTCGTTTCTTAACATTTGCATCGTCTGTCCGTGTCAGCACAAGAAACTGTTATGTAAATAGGCTTTTGTTCTGATGTAAAGCGACCCAATTAATACCGATGGTGCAGAACGTCCCCGTGTTGTCATTGCAGGGAAATGCAACGTAACACCATGCCACATTAAACCACCATATCTGACGCAACTTGTTTCCCGTCTATTCAAAAATATGTCTGATGCTGTTTATTTATGATCTAAAGACACAGTTATGGAATCTTGTATCACTATATTGTGGTAAACGAGGTAGTCTGACTTGTACTCGTATAAAGGGTTTTCCTGTAAAACGAGAGTGAAAGTGTAAGGAGTTGGACCAATTTAACAGAAACTACATTAACACCGTAACTCCCACCTGAACCGAGCACATTTTCTCCAGTTTGGCTTTACCCCAGTCCAAAAGCTTCTGGGAAAAAGGTGTGAAAATAGCGACAGAACTGAGACTGGGAAAAAGGTGTGAAAATAGCGACAGAACTGAGACGAAAACGATGATGGAAATGTGACAACAAAGTGAGAAAACATTGATAAAAAAGTGACGAAAAATGGATGAAAATGTGGCAAAAATGTCACAAGTAATTGACAAAAAATTGACAAAAAAATGACAAAAATGTGATAAAAATTTGACAAAAAAATGACAAAAAATTGACGAAAAATGACAAAAATGTGACAAAAAAAATGATAAAAAATGGATGAAAAAAAGGACAACAATTTGATAAAAAATTGACAAAAAAATTACAAAAAATGTGATAAAAATTGACAAAAATGTGACAAAAAAATGACAAAAATATGACAAAATGATTTAAAAAATGACGAATAAATGATTAAAAAAATGTGACAAAAATGACGAATAAATGATTAAAAAAATGTGACAAAAAATGACAAAAATGTGACAAGAATTTGATAAAAATTTGACACAAAATATTGCAAAAAATTGACAAAAATGACAAAAAAAATTACAAAAAATTGACAAAAATGACAAAAAAAATGACAAAAATGTGATAAAAAAATTGACCAAAAAATAACAAAAAATGACAAAAAAAATGACTAAAAAGTTACAAAAATGAGTTGAATACCCAACAAAAAAATTATGAAAAAAAAAATCTGATGACGTGAGGAAAAAGATCCTCTCGGTTCAGGCGGGAGTTAAGAGGTTAATCAGTTAATTAGTTACTATTAAGTCGTGATTAAAAAGCCTTCCTTCATAAAAGTCTTTAGTGTCCTTATACTGAAGCCGAGTTTGGTTTACCTCTTACCTCTTCCCAAACTTTTCAGGCTGGGACCCTCAAAACTACCGTGTGGACAGTCCAGGACCTCCCACTAAAGATGAATTAGTAATATAGATATTATAAAGACAATGATGCTAAATACTGGAGCTGGGACAAAATATCAGATTGGACTTTGATTGCAACACTTTAGTATCAATACTTTCAATTCTTGTTTTTGGAGGCATTTTTATTAGGGCTGCAACTAAGGATTATTTGGTAATCGATTCATCTACCATTTATTTTTATTAATTGATTAATCGCTTGACTGTGAATGGTGGATGAAAATGTAGTACCGGACAGGTACTAATATTGGAAAAAACGGCCATTTTCTTTCTTCTGTCAAACTAGGTAGAAATGACCTCATGGTGAAAAAACTGTGTCAGGCCGTTAGTTTGAAGCCTCAAGGTTCAGAAAATATGCAGAAGTTTGAAATTAAATTTTTAATCCGTTTTATAGAAGGGTTTTGAAAAATTGTGATTATAATGTAAGTCTATGGAGTCAAAGGGCCCACAATGGAAATCCATTTTAGTGACTTTGCGACAGAAAGTTGGCAATGAAAGGGTTCTAATATTTTAAAAGTTTGATTATTTTTGTAAGCATGACAAGAGGACAGGTCAACCTACAAATTAAAACCAAAAAGTTTTAAAAAATATTGTTCCTTCATTTTTTTTATTGCTCTCTAAAGTGTGTGGAAGCTCCCACAACGCAACATACTAAAATTGCCGCTACATAAACAAATTTCAACTTAGAAACAAATCCTTCGGGTCATTTCACACAGACATCAGGCCACATCAGCCAGACCAGACATTTCCCATTTTGGGTTTGAAATTTTCAAAATATTTCATTTTTTGTGTTTTTGGAGCATGCGCTGTAGCAACTTTGGATCAGAAAGTTGGCATTGCAAGGGTTAAAACATTATGAAAGTTATTTTTTGTATATGTATACAAAGAGGAGAGTCAGACCTTCACAATAAAAAAAAAGTGAAAAGAAATATTGTTCCTTCATGAAGTTATAGCTCTCTAAAGTTTCAAGCACATTTTTGTGTCGAAGCGCCCTTAACGTGAGTTTTTTTTGTTTATGAGTGTTTACAATAAAAATACACCCCTGGGGAAATTTCACCCAATTGCCTTTAAAGGAATAGGCCACCGTTTTTCCATACTGAGATATGTTCTTACCTTAGCTTTGACGAGTTCTTTAGGACCTGTCTGATCTTCCCCCGTGCCTTCAGTCACGTAAACACAGCGCAGACGGCGTTAGCATTTAGCCTCTCCCTCTCTCCTCTATAGCTCCAAAACAGGTCAAGATAGAAGCTACCAAGCTCTTCCACGTTTTCCCTATTTAAATATGGTTACGTGAAGTGTTCCACTACAAAGTATAATTACGCAAAATTAAACAATGTGGATTTTCTAAGCGGATAAAAGGGGGGACTATATTGTAAGGCGTAATAATACCAGGAGTAGTTTGGCATCCGCACAGTAAAGTGAAGATTACTGCGCGGAATTCGAACTTTTGTAACCACTGAACCAGTGTACTGTACAGTTGATCACCTTAAAGGGACTATAGGGTGTTTAAAAATGTTAAGTGTGTAGAATGAGCTCAGACCTGTTCACTACAACTGACTCTGAAATCCTGCACTGTCACTTAAAGCAGTACTAAGTAACGTGTTTACCTTAATAAATCCTTTCCGTAGTCCCTGTGGGGGTAATACAAGTGTTTATGGGATGATTGGAGGGTCTTTCATCTCCCCCTGGTGTCTCTGGCCAGAAAACCATGTTTGCAACTTGACTGCCCCCGGTGCGGAGAAAGCAATACACACTAATGGAATCACGAAGAAGAAGCTAACATGCTAACGGGCAAAGCTAACTGCGGGCTAACGTCACTTTAAACAGTATTTACAGCCAAGTTTGAGTGAAAAAAAATATTTCTATTGTATAATTGGATGCACAGTAACCCTCTCTCCCTTCGCCTTTCCTGTCTTACTCTCCAAGACAATTAAGAAGTTAAAAAATCGTAACTTGCTACTACACCTGCAGTTGCGCTTATGGCCTTTAGGGGGAAGAGTTACTTAGTACTGCTTTAATATAGAAGGTGCAGTTACACAAATGGCCTGAGGTGGCAGTAGTGAGTATGAAATGGCCAACTTGCATCTAGGCCCTTTAACCTCTTAACTCCTGCCTGAACCAAGAGGATCTTTTTCCTCACGTCAGATCAAGATGTCAAGTCACATCAGATTTTTTTTCCATCATTTTTTTGTTGGGTGTTCAACTCATTTTTGTCATTTTTTATCACATTTTTGTCATATTTTTGTCACATTTTTGTCATTTTTTCAATCAATTTTTTTGCCACTTTTTCATCAATTTTTCGTCCCTTTTTTTTGTTAATGTTTTCTCACTTTTTTGTCACATTTCCATCATTGTTTTCGTCTCAGTTTTGTCACTATTTTCACAGCTTTTTTCCAGAAGCTTTTGGACTGGGGTAAAGCCAAACTGGAGAAAATGTGCTCGGTTCAGGTGGGAGTTAAGGGGTTGACCTTGAGATATGCCTTGTAGCTAAAGACATGTAGTCTAAGTATAATAAAAGGCCGTGTTAAATTTAATTTTGAATTGGATATAAAACCTGCCGCTCCTAAATTTACACCTCACTAGCTTTAATGATATTAGTAGTCCTCGTATAGAGATGCACTTTTTGGCTGCCTTTGGGCCGTTCGGGACGTCCTCTGGGGCGCTGGAGACGTTTGACGCAGCACTTTGTGTAAATATTGGACTCTGGCCCATTTCTATGTGGGCGCTGACATTGACCTTTGCATGGTACAAATGATATTACCTTTCGTCATAACTGCTACAATACTCGAGCTCCCATCTGCTCAAATTACTGTCAGAGCGCCTGGAGCCATTCGAGCGGCAGTTCATTCACAGCTAACGGGTGAATAGGCTTTTCCCATCGCGGAGGCTCAATTCGTAAATGCAAGATGTTTTTCACTATTTGTGCAAAATCAGCTGATAGCGATATTGTGATTTCAAGTTTTAGTTTCACTTTATTTATACCATGGTCTGGGTGAATACTGGATTCTGATTGGCTGGTGCATTATTTTGGTATAACCGCACACGTAGTCCGGTAGTTAAATCACTGGGATGTCACTCCGCTGTGGCGTCGCCATAGCAACGCATGACACAGCTGAATCAGATAAAGGCGTAATTAGTGACTGACAGGAACGTATGAGATGGATTTTGTGTTAATTTCAACGTTTTTGGCCAAAACAAAAGGTTTGATAAATGTTTGTAGAGGAGAGTGAGCAGCTAGGTTAGCTACTGTTAATAACATATTTACATTTCTATTGAAAACGGTTAAGGCTATTCATCATTTTCAGGCGTACATAAAATGATCCTGCATTGAAGCATATTTGTCTGGATTAGTAAAGTCAAACATAAAAGTTTGAGTTGGGGGGGCCCAGGTGTGAGCGACTCCACCGCAGCTGTTTCCATAAACAGTTGAGCTGGTTGAGCTAGCTAGCTTTAGCTTCAGGTTAAACTGCGTAAAAGTGAAATAACTCCTGCCCACGAGTGCCGCATATCGGTGTTTACTTCCAGGGAAAAGTGTTTCCGGGTTAGTCCTGTTGTGTTGTGATTCTGTGCTGATGTTGTGTCGTTGAGCCTGACTGAGATCCTCGTAATAGCTGCAGAGAATGACTCGCTCTGAGACCAGCCTTCAGTGACCGGCTAATAACCCACACAAAATAGTCTCGTAGTCTGGCAGATTTAGTGAGTTTAGTCAATGAAAAAAACATTTATTATAAATGTTACGTTTGTGGGACCCTGGTATAAGCGGATTAAACAACGAGGAGCCGCGTTAGACGTTATAATGCAGGAGGAACAACACTGTGTCGGGCATTAGAACCGTCTAATGCACTAAGGCTCCGAGTTGTTTAATCCTTACTTAACCCCTTAACTCCCACCTGAACCGAGCACATTTTCTCCAGTTTGGCTTCACCCCAGTCCAAAAGCTTCTGGAAAAAAGCTGTGAAAATAGCAACAAAACTGAGACGAAAACAATGATGGAAATGTGACAAAAAAGTGACAAAAAATGGACGAAAAAATGACCAAAAAAAATGACAAATGTGACAATTTTTTTTACAAAAATGTGATTAAAATTTTACAAAAAAAATTGACAAAAAAAAGACAAAAAAGTTACAAAAATGAGTTGAATGCCCAACAAAAAAATGGACAAAAATCAGATAATGTGAGGAAAAAGATCCTCTCGGTTCAGGCGGGAGTTAAGAGGTTAATCGTCTATTTGCTACACTCTCCTCCAGACACGGTGCTGGACAAAGTGCCTCCGCAATGCAGCGATTCTCTCTGACCTTTTGCAGAACCCTCTTGTTTTGTTCTCTTGCAGCTGTTCTTGAAGCTCGTGTTTGGTTTGTTCAGATCTTGACCCTGAGCTTGTCTGAGAAAACAAACCCATACGTTGTGCAATAGACGTTTGCAACCTGGCCTGGTCTAAGATGTTCAACTTGGATGTAGGGCTGGGTTTGATAAGCCATGTTGGTATCGCTGGCATGTTTTTTAGTTTTCACACAGGCTTTCTTTAGGTCGACCTGACACTGGTACCTCTGGGTCAGGACTTGGAGCTCAAAAACACTCTACACAGTTCAGTTTCTCCTGTGACAAATAAACAACACTCTACTGCCATAAGGATTGCAAAGGGGCAGAACATTCCTGATGCATTTCTGGAAATTTCCTGGAATATTTTCGTGTTCCAGCCATGTCCTGATGTGTAGAATGAGCTCAGACCTGTTCACCACAACTGCCTCTAAAATCCTGCACTGTCTCTCAGAAAGGAAGTGCCGTCATGCACGAGCTTATTATAGAAGGTGCAGTTACACGTATGACCTGAGGTGGCAGTAGTGAGTGTAAAATGGCCAACTTGCATCTAGCCCCTTTAACCCCTTAACTCCCACCTGAACCGAGCACATTTTCTTCAGTCTGGCTTTACCCCAGTCCAAAAGCTTCTGGAAAAAAGGTGAGAAAATAGCAACAAAACTGAGACGAAAAACAATGATGGAAATGTGACAAAAAAGTGAGAAAAAATGGACAAAAAAGTGACAAAAAATGTACAAAAAATGTACAAAAAATGTACAAAAAAAATGACAAAAATTGACAAAAATTTGACAAAAAAGTGAGAAAAAACGGACGAAAAAATGGACGAAAAAGTGACAAAAAAAATGGCAAAAAAAAAAAGAGGTTAAATTCCCATTGAATATTTTCCACATTGAAAATTCCGGGAATTTTTGGAACCCTAACTACCATTTGGGGCTACACATTAGTGTATATAAGGGCTGTCACGGTATGAAAATTTTACCTCACGGTTATTGTGACCAAAATTATCACGGTTTTCGATATTATCGCGGTATTTTTTTTAAATGTGTGTTAATATGTTCAGAAAGCATTGATTGTCCTGCACAAACTGAAATCGTTTCAAAAAAGTTTAACTGTGCTTGTTACATAAAAAAAATACAGACAAAGCCTTTTCACATCAAAGTAAAGGAACTATAACGATGTGTTGTTGATCGTTTTGAGGGTATTACATGTACTATTTACAGCGTCAGAAACGAAGATAAACCGTCTTTATCAGGAAAATTGTTGTTGTCCTTCCAGTGAGCTTTCGCTTTGCAGATTTGGGAAAATGCCATCTTTATTAAATTCATAAAACTGCGGCGAGAGTGAATCTATTGCAATCTGCCACCGGGAGCCCCGTAACGCATTGTGCCATTGTGCGGAGGTATCCGGACACGGCTTATGCTGGCGGTGGCGCTGCAGCCGCACTATGGGGCGACTCGTTACATTCTCCTTCAACCCAAAGTCCCACATCAGCATTTCAGCTAAAACGCTAACGTTAGCTTACTGCTATAGAGCTGTGGGAGACGGTCACGCTAACGTTAGCTTACTGCTATAGAGCTGTGGGAGACGGTCACGCTAACGTTAGCTTCCTGCTATAGAGCTGTGGGAGACGGTCACGCTAACGTTAGCTTCCTGCTATAGAGCTGTGGGAGACGGTCACGCTAACGTTAGCTTCCTGCTATAGAGCTGTGGGAGACGGTCACGCTAACGTTAGCTTCCTGCTATAGAGCTGTGGGAGACGGTCACGCTAACGTTAGCTTACTGCTATAGAGCTGTGGGAGACGGTCACGCTAACGTTAGCTTCCTGCTATAGAGCTGTGGGAGACGGTCACGCTAACGTTAGCTTCCTGCTATAGAGCTGTGGGAGACGGTCACGCTAACGTTAGCTTCCTGCTATAGAGCTGTGGGAGACGGTCACGCTAACGTTAGCTTACTGCTATAGAGCTGTGGGAGACGGTCACGCTAACGTTAGCTTACTGCTATAGAGCTGTGGGAGACGGTCACGCTAACGTTAGCTTCCTGCTATAGAGCTGTGGGAGACGGTCACGCTAACGTTAGCTTCCTGCTATAGAGCTGTGGGAGACGGTCACGCTAACGTTAGCTTCCTGCTATAGAGCTGTGGGAGACGGTCACGCTAACGTTAGCTTACTGCTATAGAGCTGTGGGAGACGGTCACGCTAACGTTAGCTTACTGCTATAGAGCTGTGGGAGACGGTCACGCTAACGTTAGCTTCCTGCTATAGAGCTGTGGGAGACGGTCACGCTAACGTTAGCTTCCTGCTATAGAGCTGTGGGAGACGGTCACGCTAACGTTAGCTTCCTGCTATAGAGCTGTGGGAGACGGTCACGCTAACGTTAGCTTACTGCTATAGAGTGAGACGGTCACGCAGGAGAGTCAAGAGTATTGCTGCTTTAGAGACACTTTTTCCTGCACGTTCCGTAAACTGAACTCTGAAGGCTGACAGATCCTGCGCTGTCGTGTCGGACATGATTCCAGCTTCGAGAAAGTTTTGTTTGGGCAAACAACAAAGTGCGCATGCGCGGAAACTGCAGCAGATGAGACGGTGGCTGGTGAGGCTCACCGTGCCGACACCGCGGGTGCGGTTATTCACCGAGATAATAATAAAAACACAAAACAAGGCGGTCATTTTCACCGTCAAAATTTTTACCGGGGTTTACCGCTACACCGGTTACCGTGACATCCCTAGTGTATATACCCAAATTATCGTCACCGCAATATTATTGTCGGTGCCATATCCAAACAAACCAGTGGAGCCACAATACAGCAAAATCACAGATCCTTCTTCTGACTGAGATTTGTAACATCGCCTCAAAAGAACAAAATGCGCTGCAATATATTTCTCGTAGATTTACTTTTGTCCTGCTCCTCTGAACCCGGGGACCTCCAGTTTCCCACAGTCACGTGACCAGCGCCCACTGAAAGGGCCCTTTGTGGTTGGTCTTAAAGAAAAACAGCTCTGCACCTAGAGACGATGAGGGTCCGTCTGTGGCACGTGAGATCACAGCGGCTCCTCACGCTGGAGTGTCTGGGGCTTTGGAGATGAGGAGGCTTTGTTTCGGGATCGTGTCATCAAAAGTGCATTGAATTCCTAGTTTGAGTCAAAGAAATCAAATAGAGGTTTCAATATGTAGAATACACACAGCTTGTCTAGAGGTGGGAGATCCAAGTTTAGATTTTTATTGCAGATTTAACCTTTCATTTTTGACGTTTCATCCCAGTGATCATGACATTGGTCTGGTTAGTCTGTTTTTGACTTTAAGATTGTAGTGTTAGTTGTGTTAATACTAGTTTTGAACATGTTTTCTCCAAATTCTCCAAATCTAAAAGCTTCTTCAAAAGGGCGACAAAAAACGAGAAGAAAATGAGTATGGAAATTGACAAAAAGACAAAAATCTAGCAAAAAATGGCAAAAATCCAGCAAAACAATGTCAATAATCCAGCAAAAAAAGACAAAAATCCAGCAAAAAAAAGACAAAAATCCAGCAAAAAAAGACAAAAATCCAGCAAAAAAAGACAAAAATCCAGCAAAAAATGACAAAAATCCAGCAAAAAAATTACAAAAATCCCTTTCGGACACGCCCCCTCCACACGCTGTCTGTGGCATCAGTGGGGAGGGGGTTCTGCTGAGGAGCAGTGGTTGGTTACTCGGCTGGTGACGAAAGCTCGGAGGCGTCTCCAGGAGGTGGGGGCGTTCCTAGGAGGACTCAGGCAAACCTATCCCTAAAATGGCCGCCATCAGAGTTTTTACAGATTACTCAGAAATACGTGAATGTGCCAAGGCAACACTTCAGGCATGTTTTTAATGAGGGAATGACATAATAACATGATGGAAAGCTTGAAAAAGTCAATTTTGCATAATACCCCCCCTTTAAATGATACTGGAGGAAAGTATTTGCTTTTATTTCATGAGGTAGCTACATGTATTTTTTTTATATATGAAAAAAACAAATGGAGATTGAACAATATGTGAAAGAACAAAGTAGGCGTCTGGCTCCGTAGTCGCCGCAGCCTTTCGACTGGTCATGTATCCTGTGTTTACCGTCTCCGAAGTCCGCCGTCCTCTGCAGTGTCACCTGGTCGTGACTGCAGCTCTCCCACGGCGCCATGTTTTATTCAGTGTTGGAAACTTCCAGCTGAAGGGAGACTGATGTTATCCGGCCCTGTGTCAGTAACAGAGTGGACCGCGCTGTCACTGTGATAATTCCACATAGATTATTAAACAGGGAGAGTAAAATACACTGTACATCTGACCTACTATCACACCGGTTAGCACGTGTTGAAATATTTAGTGTGAGGCTTGGGTACCTTTTCATTCTTTAAGGCTGGGTATTCTGCAAATTTGACTTTTTATAGCTTTGCATCATGTCATTCCCTCATTAAAAACATGCCTGAAGTGTTGCCTTGGCACAGGGGTGGCGAACACGCGGCTCTTGGCCAATCAGAGTGCGGCTCTTTGCATGACTGGATATGTTTAATACAGTGCGGCTCTTTGCAAAATAATTGGTAAATATTTCCCATAAACTGTAACAGTCTTTGACCAAAAATCCAACCATCGTCCTACAGACCCTGTTTCATCTCTACACATGAATGAGAGTCTGTATCTCCCTCGTTTTCGAGCGGCGTGTAAAAGGTGCCCGTGCAGCCTCACTCAAAGCGGGATGTAGGTTAAAGCAGTACTAAGTAACGTGTTTACCTTAATAAATCCTTTCCGTAGTCCCTGTGGGGGTAATACAAGTGTTTATGGGATGATTGGAGGGTCTTTCATCTCCCCCTGGTGTCTCTGGCCAGAAAACCATGTTTGCAACTTGACTGGCACCGGTGCGGAGAAAGCAATACACACTAATGTAATCACGAAGAAGAAGCTAACAGGCTAACGGGCAAAGCTAACTGCGGGCTAACGTCACAGTTTAAACAGTATTTACAGCCAAGTTTGAGTGAAAAAAATATTTCCATTGTATAATTGGATGCACAGTAACCCTCTCTCCCTTCGTATTAGTAGTATTTACTCTCCAAGACAATTAATAAGTTAAAAAAATCGTAACTTGCTACTACACCTGCAGTTGCACTTATGGCCTCTAGGGGGAAGAGTTACTTAGTACTGCTTTAAACAACAGGCAGGCAGATCGTGGCTCTAGGATCAGCTTCTGCTTTTCAGGTTTCTGATCAGCTACTCTTTATTTGATGTAATTTGGCCTCATATTCACAGAAAAAGATCAAATTAGGAAATGGAAAAAAGCGGAGCTCTAACGAAGCTTATGATGCGAAGCACGACATCGTAACGCGGAAATACACAAAGTCATGACTTTTCTTTCACATGTGACAGTAACTGTAACAAATACAACTTAAAACAGACTCTCAGGCGTCCTCCAGAGGCTCCTGGTTAAAGTTTATGAACTTTGTGCAGCCGAGAGTGCGCTCTATGCACAGTCCAGTCAGGACGAAGCTGCAGGCAGAGCGTACAGGCCAGGGGCGAATTAGAGAAGGGGGCTCAGTGGGCAGGGCCCCTCATACAAACACACCCCAGCATAAAAAAAAAAAAAAAAAATCAAATTCTGTCTCAGTCAGAGCAGAACAGCACAAAATGTCAGTTAATATACATGTATTTCAATCTTGGTGAGGAGTAAAACCATTAAATCTAGCAAAAGGCCAGGCATAGAGATATAGTTTATTGTGATTTAATAAAACGGTCACATTCTATTTAATCACAATAAACTACCGCCCCGGGATCTCGCTAATGGTCGGTGCCTTTGTGGCTCTTCACAGGATCAAGGTTGAAAATTTCGGCTCTTGGTCTCTGACTATTTGGCCACCCCTGCCTGAAGTGTTGCCTTGGCACATTCACGTATTTTTGAGTAATCTGTGAAAACTCTGATGGCGGCCATTTTAGGATCTTTTTCCTCACGTCATCAGATTTTTTTTTCCCATCATTTTTTTGTTGGGTATTCAACTCAGTTTTAGATATTTTTCATTTTTTTTTATTTTTTTGTCATTTTTTGTCACATTTTTGTAATTTTTTCATCAATTTTTTCATCAATTTTTTGTCATTTTTTTGTCATTTTTTTGTCATTTTTTTGTCATTTTTTCATCAATTTCTTGTCAATTTCTTGTTACATTTTTGCCTCTTTTTCATCAATTTTTCGTCACTTTTTGTCAACGTTTTCTCACTTTTTTGTCGCATTTCCATCATCGTTTACGTCTCAGTTTTGTTGCTATTTTCACATCTTTTTTCCAGAAGCTTTTGGACTGGGGTAAAGCCAAACTGGAGAAAATGTGCTCGGTTCAGGCGGGAGTTAAGGGGTTAATGATCACGATGCTGTCGCTGAGAACAATTGGTCCTTGGTTTCTGTCCTTGGGGAACACACTTCATCCACCTTTATGTCCAAAGTACTGCCTTGTCCTACATATTGACATCCTCCTTTTTGTCCTTTGGTGCGTTTGCTCTGTTCCATGGCTTTTACTGCTTCTTCTCTGTATATCCTCAGGTAAACCTTGTTTCATTGCCCCAAACCCCGCAGCGTGACATAAATGAGCCGAACCTCTGCTCTGAGGCGGAATCGCATTAACATCGGGGTTTTTATGTGCGGCGTGTGTCGTCTAATCACGCCTCATTCATCTCCTGAAACCCAACTGTTGGAGCCGTGCTGTAATTATGAAAATGAGGCTCGAATGCCACATTGGGCTGCACACGTCCAAATCTGGAGTGGGGCAGCTGGGAGCTCTTTCAGGAGCTCTCCAAGCACACGCCAGGGCTTTGACTTCGACTTGTTTACTTTTGGATTTTATTAATACTTTTCGGTGACGCAACAATAGGCTGCAGTGGCTACTCGAGCGTTTGCCACAAATCCAAAGGTTGCATTATGTGGTTACAGAACTTTTAAGGGCAGAGGCTGATCATGCACCTGTGGATTCACTGTGTCATCGGGAAATGATAGTGATGTGAGCTTGTATCGCTCTTCCTGAAGCAGATGCGTCGGAGCCTCTTTCAGTAACACCTGGTCACGTGACCATGGGCGGACTGGGATTGAAAAACAGCCCTGGACTCTGACACGCCTGGCCCAAATTAGCGTAATTGTGACACTTCCACAAATACATATTTTAACCTCTAACCACCCACCTTAACCAAATGCATTCTGTCCTCTTTTGGCTGTGTAGCTTTCAAACAAGGGTTTGAAAGCTAAGACCCACAAAACTGACCTTTTTCCTCGCGCGGTTGCTGTGTTGTGTCACCTTTTGTATGTTTTTTTTTCTTTTTTTTTCTTTCATTTTTGCCACATTTTTGTTGAATTTTTGTTGAATTTTTGTGGAATTTTGGTGAATTTTTGTCACATTTTGTTGAATTTTTGTTGAATTTTTGTTGAATTTTTGTCAATTTTTTGTCAAATTTTTGTCAAATTTTTGTCACATTTTGTTGAATTTTTGTTGAATTTTTGTTGAATTTTTGTTGAATTTTTGTTGAATTTTTGTTGATTTTTTGTTGAATTTTTGTTGAATTTTTGTCACATTTTGTTGAATTTTTGTTGAATTTTTGTCAATTTTTTGTCAAATTTTTGTCACATTTTTGTCACATTTTTGTCACATTTTGTTGAATTTTTGTCACATTTTTGTCAAATTTTTGTCGCATTTTTGTTGAATTTTTGTCACATTTTGTTGAATTTTTGTCACATTTTTGTTGAATTTTTGTCGCATTTTTGTTGAATTTTTGTCACATTTTTGTCACATTTTTGTCACATTTTTGTCACATTTTTGTCACATTTTGTTGAATTTTTGTCACATTTTTGTCGAATTTTTAATTATTTTTTTCTATCATTTTTTTGTTGTGTTTTTTTGTCCGTGTTTTTCTCATGTTTTCATCCTCTTTTTCTCGCTATTTTGATGCTTTTCTTTTCAGCTTTTAGATTTGGGTAAAGCTCGGTTGAGGCGGGACTGGTGGCCCTTCTGTGCTCTTCCAGAATGGACATGTGGCCAGTCCGCCCCTGCACGTGACTGTCTCGAAAACGGCTTCATTCTGTGCGTTGCGTATCGTGTCTCAAAGCGGGTCATCGGCTCAGAGTCTCACTGAGCTGAGGCGCTAAACAACGGATGTTTCCTCGTCCATATAGTGACGTGAATCATTAGTCATAGATAAATAAATGTGCTGTATTTCCCCCATTTCCCATTGGTGAAAGTGAAACTGAGACGAAAACAATGATGGAAATGTGACAAAAAGTGAGAAAACATTGGCGAAAAAAGTGATGAAAAATTTATGAAAAAGTGGCAAAAATGTCACAAGAAATTGACAAAAAAATGACAAAAAATTGGCAAAAAAATGACCAAAATTTTGAAAAAATGTGACAAAAAAATACAAAAATGTGATAAAAATGTGATAAAAATTTGACAAAAAAATGACAAAAAATGACAAAAAAATGATCCAAAAAATGACATAAATGTGAAAAAATGACTAAAATATGACAAAATGTGACAAAAAAATACCAAATATGACAAAGATTTGACAAAAAATAACAAAAAAATGACCAAAAAAAGACATAATGTGATTGAAAAAATGGACGAAAAAATGTCACAAAAATGTCACAAGAAATTGACCAAAAAAATGACCAAAAATTGGCGAAAAAATGACCAAAAAATGACCAAAAAATGACCAAAAAATGACCAAAAAAATGACATAAATGTGGAAAAAAAAAAGACTAAAATGTGATAAAAAATAACAAAAAAATGACAAAAAAATGACAAAAAAATGACAAAAATGTGACAATAAATGACAAAAAATGACAAAAAAGCTACAAAAATGATGGTAAAAAATCTGCTGACGTGAGGAAAAAGATCCTCTCGGTTCAGGCGGGAGTTAAGAGGTTAACCTGATGTGTTCGGTGCTTCCTCTGATTGTGGGCCTTGCTCTTCTCCCTCCAGGAGCTGCTGGGTGTGCTTTGCCACAGACGAGGACGACCGCACGGCGGAGTGGGTGCGCCCGTGCCGCTGCCGGGGCTCCACCAAATGGGTGCACCAGGCCTGCCTGCAGCGCTGGGTGGACGAGAAACAGCGGGGCAACAGCACGGCGAGGGTCACCTGCCCACAGTGCAACGCAGAGTACCTCATCGTCTTCCCCAAACTCGGTGGGTTTGGCACACGCAGGCTCGGGGTGGGCGGGGCTTCACTTTTAGCCACGGCACATTGCAATAAGGTTTTGCCTCATAAGGGGATACATATTTTCTAAATAAGGCAAGGCAAGTTTATTTGTAGAGCACAATTCTTAAACAAGGCAATTCAAAGTGCTTCAGAGTTGCATAAAATTACAAGAAAACCGATAAAATCAATAAAACATAAACTTAAAATGAATCAATTACAGTAAAAGGCAAGAGTGCAGACAAAATACTTTCAGTCATATGCTCTGGCAAAAAGAACTGTCTCACATCCTCGTGAAGACTGTTCCAGATTTGTTTGTTGATGTAAACTCAACAAAAAAAGCTAAAAAGTGACCAAAAAAAAGTGACAAAAATCCAGCAAAAAAAAGTCAAAAATCCAGCAAAAAAAGACAAAAATCCAGCAAAAAAGTCAAAAATCCAGCTGAAAAAATGTCACAAATCCAGCAAAAAAAGACAAAAATCCAGCAAAAAAATGTCAAAAATCCAGCAAAAAAAATGTCACAAATCCAGCAAAAAAAGACAAAAATCCAGCAAAAAAGACAAAAATCCAGCAGAAAAAAAGACAAAAATCCAGCAAAAAAAGACAAAAATCCAGCAAAAAAATGTCAAAAATCCAGCAAAAAAAGTGACAAAAATCCAGCAAAAAAGTGACAAAAATCCAGCAGAAAAAGACAAAAATCTAGCAAAAAAAAAAACTAAAATCCAGCAGAAAAAAATGACAAAAATCCAGCAGAAAAAGACAAAAATCCAGCAAAAAAGTGACAAAAATCCAGCAGAAAAACACAAAAATCCAGCAGAAAAACACAAAAATCCAGCAAAAAAGTGACAAAAATCCAGCAAAAAAATGTCAAAAATCCAGCAGAAAAACACAAAAATCCAGCAAAATTAGTGACTAAATTCCAGCAAAAAAGTGACAATGATCCAGCAAAAAATGGCAAAAATCCAGCAGAAAAAATGACAAAAATCCAGCAAAAAAATTACAAAAATCCAGCAAAAAAGTGACAGAAGAGCAGCAAAAAAGTAATAAAAAAGTGACAAAAACACATAAGGGAAATAAAAAGTGACGACAATGGCATGAAGGAGAGAATGGATTTGGTTTTGGCGGGTGGTAAGAGGTTTAGTCCTTAGGTCTCTACAAAATGCACTAAAAAGGGTCTGATCATATAAATTAGGCATCTGCAGCAGGGATTTGAAGCTTCTGTTGGCGTTTCTGTCCTTGGGGTATTTTTGGACACATTACTGTGGGAAAACAAAATGCACAAGACCCTTAAACATTTGCAAAGTCGCCTCTAACTTGATTTATTTTCTCAATTTATTACAGTCGTTTGATTGCTTGTTGTTGTTAATGCATCGCAGCTCAAATTATGGGCTGAACATTGCAAATCGTATTAAACAGGAAAGATGTTTTCTCCACTCCACTCTATTTAGGTACAGGAAGCTTTAATGTCCCACTGAGGCTGAAGAATGTGCAGCCAAATGGTGTCAGAGCGTATTTACAGGCCCAGCGCCCCGAGCCAAGGCTGTAAACAGAATCAACACTTTAATATCCAGAGGAAAACAGGCTTCAACTTTAGATAACCCCATGAAGAAAGTGAAATGCAATATTGAAAGGGGGCTCATGCAATATCAGCTTTTAAGGGCTTTTTACCATGTTACAATGTTGTTCTCTCATCAAAAACAGACGTGGAGCTGTGCTTTGACCCACTCGAGTGGGTTTGAGTGATCTTTGAGTGATCTTTGAATCTTCACAAGTAGGGATGCACCGATACCGATACCAGTAACGGGTATCAGGCCGATACCACATGCTTGTACTCATTCATGAGGTCCCGATACCAGCGCACCTACGAGGCGCAGCTCTCAGCTGAGGAGAGAAGAAGCAACAAACTGGAGAATTCTTTAGTGGAAATACAATAATCCACATTTAACCAGAGCTTAATGTTGTTCGTGCTGCAGCGTCTGCAGTGTTTACAACATACAGGCTAACGTTGCTAACTCGCGTCTAACGCAGTTTTGGCCATTCTGACGCCGTTTTATGCCCAGGGGTTTATTCATCTGAAAAACTAACCCAGCGGCTAAAACGTCCTCAGAAAATCCAAATTAAAGACATACAGCATGTTTATATTGAGGGAAAATGAGCTGCAGCAGAACAATGAAAACACTGTAGCTACTCGCTAAGTTACTACAAACACACGAGAAAATCTACAGGAGCTGAAGTAAAGACGAAAAGAGACCATTTAAGTAACATCTCAATACTATTGTTAAATAAAAACACATAAATGAATAAAACACAGGCATTGAGGAGCTTTTGGACATGGGCTTTAAATTAATATTGAATGAAAAATGAAAAAAAAAAAGATAAAATGGCATCTGTTCAATTCTGATATAACTTCTCTTTAAAGTGTCGCCTACTTTACTCAAGGAAGTGTAAATGAGTAAATTAACTATAAACCGTCTATTCACTTGTCCTTTGTCAAACTTACACGCCTGTATGAAGAGAAGACGTGTATGTGGTGTGGAGGTCTGGGTTTGTTGGTAAATAGGTCCCAGGTTTATTTTTAGCGCTGAGGGGGGGGGGGTCAGTCAGTGGATCTGACAGCAGCTCAGTGCACTTCCTCTGCAGCAAATAACCGCGGCTATTTCTGCCCGAGCCGCCGCAGAACTCATCACGACGGGAAGTTTAACGGCCTCACATTCACCGTCATCCACAGTTTTGAGGTTCGGTTTTACTGTTTTTGTTGTTTTGTAGTTTCTTCATGGACTTTTGTTTTATTCGTGCAGAGTCATTTATTATTCCGTCCGTCCCACCTGCTGATGTCATGAGGTGGTGATTAGTTTAAGTTGAATGGTTTTGTATCGCCCAATATCACAACAGAAGTCGCCTCACAGCTGCACCAAACATCAAGACAATAAAACAGAGCAATAAATATGACAAAAAATCAACAAAAAATCAACAAAAAATCAACAAAAAATCAAAAAAAATCAACAAAAAATCAACAAAAAATCAACAAAAAATCCACAAAAAATCGGCAAAAATGTGACAAAAATTCAACAAAAATTCAACAAAAATTCAACAAAAATTCAACAAAAATTCAACAAAATTCAACAAAAATTCAACAAAAATTCAACAAAAATACAACAAAAAATGTGACAAAAATTCAACAAATTCAACAAAAAATCAACAAAACAACAAATAGTCAACAAAAACGCAACAAAAAAATTACAAAAAAATTCAACAAAAAATGACAAAAATTCAACAAAATTCAACAAAAATGTGACAAAAATTCAACAAAAATTCAACAAAAATTCAACAAAAATTCAGCAAAAATTCAACAAAAATTCAACAAAAAATGACAAAAATTCAACAAAATTCAACAAAAATTCAACAAAAATTCAGCAAAAATTCAGCAAAAAATTCAACAAAAATACAACAAAAAATGTGACAAAAATTCAACAAATTCAACAAAAATTCAACAAAGCAGCAAATATTCAACAAAAACGCAACAAAGAAATGACAAAAAATTCAACAAAAATGTGACAAAAATGTGACAAAAAATTCAACAAACATTCAACAAACATTCAACAAAAACGCAACAAAAAATGACAAAAATTCAACAAAAATGTGACAAAAATTCAACAAAAAAAAGACAAAAATTCAACAAAAATTCAACAAAAAAATAACAAAAATTCTTTCAATTTTGTTTATTTAGCTAAATCTTACGCGGTGTGGCTTTAAGTTATACATAACGAGCTCTAAAAGGCGCTACGTTTGGGAAAAGACGTGTAAAAACTAGTTTAAATCTGTGCTTTAGGCCAAGTCATGGACATGTTTGGATTTGAGTTTGGGGCATTTCAAACAAGTATAGTTTTCACACAGACGCCTATGCATTAAAAAAAAGCAAGGCCTGCCACGATAATAAAATCTAAAGTTATGTTATGTATATCGATGCAGGAAACTCAGGATATAATATTATTAAAATGCCACAGAATCAAACTCTGAAGCTTAAAAAATGAGGGAAATGCTAATAAATGTACAGATGATAAACACTGAGCTTGTGCACCACAGTTTGAGAACCACACAGCTCTAAAAGAAAGCAGTCACTCATCGAACATAGGGTTTTATTTAACCTATTAACTCCCACCTGAACGGATCCCATTTTCTCCAGTTTGGCTTTACCCTAATCAAAAAGCTTCTTGGGAAAAAAGCACAAAAACGGCTACAAAAAAATGAGAAAAAAAGGATGTAAACGCAACAAAAATGTGACAAAAACGTGACAAAAATTCAACAAAAATGTGACAAAAATTCAACAAAACTTCAACAAAAACGCTACAAAAAATGACAAAAATTCAACAAAAAAATGACAGAAATTCAAAGAAAATGTGACAAAAATTCAACAAAAATGTGACAAAAATCCAACAAAAAAAAGACAAAAATCCAACAAAAAAAATGACAAAAATTCAACAAAAATGTGACAAAAATCCAACAAAAATGTGACAAAAATTCAACAAAGAAATGACAAAAATTCAACAAAAATGTGACAAAAATTCAACAAAAAAATGACAAAAATCCAACAAAAATTCAACAGAAACGCAACAAAGAAATGACAAAAATGTGACAAAAATGTGACAAAAATTCAACAAAAATTCAACAAAAAAATGACAAAAATTCAACAAAAATTCAACAAAAACTCAACAAAAACGCGACAAAAAAATGAAAAAAATTCAACAAAACTTCAACAAAAATGTGACAAAACTTCAACAAAAATGTGACAAAAATTAAACAAAAATCCAACAAAAACGCAACAGAGAAATGACAAAAATTCAACAAAAATGTGACAAAATAAAATAAATAAAATAAAAAGGTGACACAACACAGCAACAATGCGAGGAAAAAGATCAGTTTTGTGGGTCTTAGCTTTCAAATGAGGCGTTCCACAGGCCTATATAATAGCCAAAGAGGACAGAATGCATTTGGTTTAGACGGGTGGTAAATGGAGTGGGCAAAGAGCACAGCATGTTTTGAGGCTGTTCTCGTGTCACATGTTTTGGCCGGAGTGCGTTATGAATGGACTCAGTGTTTCCTCATTACAGCAGTGTTTTCCTACACTCTCCGCCACATCATCCGCATTACGCACTATTTTTAACCAGCTCGTTTTGAAACACCCAATATGAAACGTGCCTCAGAAGCTAAACATCACCTCCAAATGTTTGTCTGTTTCGAAAGCGTCTTGGGCAGATGGATGACCAGTGCTTTCATTGTGAGGGGATTTATGCTACGTTAGTTTTCCTTTTCCTTTTGGCCATCTTGTTTTGCTGTCAGTGTGGAAGGAGGTGGGGAAAGAAGCCTGTTTGCTTCCTGTCGTATCTCCTTTAGCTTCTGGACTTCTGAAGGTTCCTCTCTAGCCATTAGGAGCCTTGTTCTGTCCCACAATGTGCACATCAGCTAAATAATACCTCCAAAAGTCCTACAAATATGTGTCTTATCGAGGATATCGTTGGGCAGTTCAGTTAATCGGATTTTAAATGAATGGAGATCAATTAATAAAGGTCCATCTCAGGATCTGGTGAATTTAAAGGGGCTAGGTGCAAGTTTATACTCACTACTGCCACCTCAGGCCATGCATGTAACTGCACCTTCTATGTTAAGCTCATGCATGACGGCAGTTAAGGACAGTTGTGACCTTCTGCATTTAACCCCTTCACTCCCACCTGAACCGAGCACATTTTCTCCAGTTTGGCTTTACCCCAGTCCAAAAGCTTCTGGAAAAAAGCTGTGATAAAGCAACAAAACTGAGACAAAAACAATGATGGAAATGTGACGAAAAAGTGACGAAAAATGGATGAAAAAGTGGCAAAAATGTCACAAGAAATTGACAAAAAATGGACGAAGAAATGACAAAAATGTGACAAAAAAGTGACAAAAAATTGATAAAAATTTGACAAAACAATTACAAAATTGTGACAAAATGTGACAAATTACACAAATGTGACAAAAAATGACCAAAAAATGACAAAAAAGTTACAAAAATGTAATAAAAATTTGGCAAAAATGTCACAAGAAATTGACAAAATATGACAAAAAAATACAAAAATGTGATAGAAATTTGACCAAATAATGACTAAAATGTGACAAAAAAATGACAAAAATGTGACACAAAATTTGACAAAAAAAAATATACAAAAATGGATGAAAAAGTGGCAAAAATGTCACAAGAAATTGACAAAACATGGACGAAGAAATGACAACAATGTGACCAAAAAATGACAAAAATATGACAAAAATATGACAAAAAAATCCCAAATTTAATACAAATTTGACCAAAAAATGTGACACAAAATGACAAAAATGTTATTAAAATTTGACCCAAAAAATAAAACAATTTGACAAAAAAAAGACAAAAATGTGAGAAAAAATGACAAAAAAGATACAAAAATGAGTTGAATACCCAACAAAAAAATTATGGAAAAAAAATCTGACGACGTGAGGAAAAAGATCCTCTCCGTTCAGGCGGGACTTAAGAGCTTAAATGTGCCATGAGTTTTATTTTGAAGGGCATTTCCTTGAGGCATGTCATTCCTAGTGCTATGGCCACCTCATTTTGAAACATCTAGCCTCATCTCTGTGCGTATTTTCCGTATCTCCGTCTTTAATACCAGTAAAACCTTCTGAGGAGTTTTGACCTACACCTGGGCGTAAATGTTGCACCAGGACGTTATTTTTTTGGCCGTTTTTTGAAGCCGATATCTTGAGCGATGGCGACCTTTTAGAGCACGACTCGACAGGCTCCGCTCTGTTCGTCTTCGTTAACAAATATAACCTGCAGACACGCGTTACATTTGATTTATCCGTGTGTTCCTTCGCCCTGAAGCTTTTGGAAGTCTTATTATGGGGGGGGGGGGGGAGCGAGAGGAGTCGGGGATCAGCTTCTCTATTAACTCTGGGTTGCTCTGTTTACTGCAGGGGTGTAATTCGACATCGCACACTCCACCGTTCCACACATCCAATTGCACAACACAGTAGTAGAAGGACATTTGAGGATTGGAAAACAACATTCCAACTTTTACTAGCTTGCTTTTTAAATGGAAGCAAATAATATGGACAATACGTCATCTGAGAAGTGGTAGAGGGTTGTGGTTAAGATGGAAGGACAAGGCATCTCTCCTCACTTTATTGATTTAACCCCTTAAGTCCCACCTGAACTGAGCACATTTTCTCCAGTTTGGCTTCACCCCAGTCCAAAAGCTTCTGGGAAAAAGGTGTGAAAATAGCAACAAAACTGAGACGAAAACAATGAAAAATTTGACCAAAAAAAACAAAAATGTGACTAAAAAGAGACAAAAAATGACAAAAAAATGATACAAAATTGAATCAAAATTGATAAAAAAGGAAGAAAAAATTACAAAAAATGACAAAAATGTGACAAAAAATTACAAAAATTTGATAAAAATTTGACAAAAAAAGTGACAAAAAATTACAAAAAATTGGTTTAAAAAAATGACGAAAAAATGTGACGACAATGTGAAATTTTTTTACAAAAAACAAAAAAAAAGTGACAAATTACACAAATTTGACAAAAATACAATAAAAAGTTACAAAAATTTGATAAAAATTTGACAAAAAATTACAAAAATGTGACAAAATTGATAAAAAAGTGACAAGAAATTGACGAAAAAAACCCAAAAGTGTGGCAAAAAAGTGACAAAATATTGGTTAAAAAAATTACGAAAAAATGTGACAAAAATGTGAAAGAAAATTACAAAAGAAATACCAAAATGTGACAAATTACACAAATTTGACAAAAAATAACAAAAAAATGAAAAAGTTACAAAAATTTGATAAAAAATTGACAAAAATGAGTTGAATACCCAACAAAAAATGATGAAAACAAAATCTGATGATGTGAGGAAAAAGATCCTCTTGGTTCAGGCGGGAGTTAAGAGGTTAAACGGATTTGTATTTTCTACTTGGGATGCTTAAAAGGTGCATTATGCAACTTTTAATGCGAACAAAATGTATTTGTTCGTATTTGACCTTGTAGTGACCCAGCGGCTGTATGAGTCACAGTGGCCTCAAAAAAGCTCCAGGATCAATTGTTTTGTAGGTTTTCTGGTGGGAGGGTCCCGTCAGTAGAGAAACCACTCATACGGCCGCCGGGTCACTACAAACATACATTTTTTTTCCACATAAAAAGTTGCATAAATCACCTTTTAAAGGTAGAGGTTGAGGCCGATATGTATGGGCACTTAACCTCTTAACTCCCGCCTGAACCAAGAGGATCTTTTTCCTCTTCATCAGATTTTTTTCCATCATTTTTTTGTTGGGTATTCAACTCATTTTTTGCAACTTTTTTGTCATTTTTTGGTGATTTTTTTCTCATATTTTTTTCTTTTTTTTTTTTTTGGGTCAAATTTTAATCAAATTTTTGTAATTTTTTAACATTACAACTGTCCTGGGACTACAGATGAAAAATAGCCCTTAGGCTAATTCTGGCATATTTACATGTATAATGTATATTAATATTCACTGTCCCTGTAATAAATAAATAAAAATATTTTTTTTTGTCACATCATGTCACATTTTTGTCATTTTTTCGTCATTTTTTTAATCAAATTTTTGTCATGTTTTCATCCATTTTTTTGTCAATTTCTTGCGACATTTTTGCCACTTTTTCATCCATTTTCCGTCACTTTTTTGTCACATTTCCATCATTGTTTTTGTCTCAGTTTTGTTGCTTTTTCTCAGCTTTTTTCCAGAAGCTTTTGGACTGGGGGTAAAGCCAAACTGGAGAAAATGTGCTCTGTTCAGGTGGGAGTTAAGGGGTTAACAATATCGGCTTTTGGCCGATATTATGCCGAGTCAAGGCCGATATCTGCCAACCGAAAATGATAGCAACTTCCTGTTTTCATTGGAAAGAGCTCAAAGGACCATAAAGGGACTAGACGGAGTTACAATGTTCAAATCATGTATGTTTCTCCCCCTACATGTTCCTCCATGTCCTAATGACCTGTTCACCACAACTGCCTCTAAAATCCTGCACCGTCACTCAGAAAGCTGTTAATTCGGGTCCGAAGTGCCGTCATGCACGAGCTTAATAGAAACTGCAGTTACACGTACGACCTAAGGTGGCAGTAGTGAGTATAAAAATGTAAACTTCAATCTAGTCCCTTTTAAAATGAGCCCTCCCACAACTTCCGGTCACACGTTTGTTCACCTCGCATCATATTTTGTATATTTTATGTTGCAGATTTTGCTTATAATTTCAGAACCATAAGAGATGGACTAAATCAACTCCGTCTGAAGTTCCTACTAAACATGAATGTGAATAAATCAACCCTGTGGCGGTCATAAAGCACCCCCTGCTGTCACAGTTCAACACTAGCACCGGATTATAGACGAGACAAGAAAAACACATAGGTCAACCTTTACTGTACCTTATTTTTTCTATTAATGGAAAAAAATGAATGAAACTCAAACATTTGTGGGGGATAAACACTGCGTCTAATTACTGTAAATCTGAAAAACACTGAAATCCACGTCATCCAGACTTATCTTGAGTGATTTGCTGATACGAAGATGGCCGCCCCCATAGTGTTGTGCGGCGTCAGAGTGACTCGGGGAATCTCCTGATGTCAGCCGGACCCGAGGAGATGGGATTGTGAATGTCACTGCACCCCGGACGATCGAGAGGTCAATGGAGAAGTCGATGCATCTCAGAGAAACCGTTTAATCGATTATTGTCATTGCAGAAGGAAGTGCATTTAACATGTTTTTTACCTCATTATTCGTTACTGTGATGGAATTCTGCTGCTTTAAGTCCGAGTTTTGCAGAACTGAAGGACAATTTCATGAAGAAGTCGGAGGAAATCATTTGTGACAGAGATTTATATTGGAATGAGGAGCTCCAGTCGAAGTCTTCACCAGCTCATTGTCACTATTTAATTCTTTCAGAGATGTTCAACCGTTCATATGCAGAGATGCTTCAAAAGTGACGTCCAGTCCTTTGTAGTTGGAATAACTATGTGAGAAAAACATTTCTGACCCTTGAAGGGGACTGTTGGACAAAGTGCAGGGTCTGAAACTGTCCCGATATTCAGGACATTTAACCCCTTAACTCCCACTTGAACCGAGCGCATTTTCTCCAGTTTGGCTTTACCCCAGTCCAAAAGCTTCTGGAAAAAAGCTGTGAAAATGGCAACAAAACTGAGACGAAAACAATGATGGAAATGTGACAAAAAAGTGAGAAAACATTGACAAAAAAGTGATGAAAAATTTATGAGAAAGTGGCAAAAATGTCACAATAATTTAAAAAAGAAATTGACCAAAAAATTGACAAAAAATGACAAAAATGTGACAAAAAATGATAAAAATGTAAAAAAAAGACAAACATTTGATAAAAAATTGACAAAAAAATTACAAAATTTTGACAAAAAATTGACAAAAAAATTACAAAAAATGTGACAAAAAAAGACAAAAATTGATTTAAAAAAATTGACAAAATTTTGACAAAAAAATGACAAAAAATGACAATAATCCGAAAAAAAAAATGACAAATTGGATTAAAAAAAATTGACGAAAAAATTACTAAAAATTGACAAAAAAAATTACAAAAAATGATTAAAAAATTTACAAAAAAATGACAAAAATGTGACAAAAAATGACAAAAAAAAAATGAGTTGAATACCCAACAAAAAAATGATGAAAAAAAAAAAAGAGAGGCGTGAGGAAAAAGATCCTCTCGGTTCTGGCGGGCGTTAAGAGGTTAAACTGGAATGAGAAATAAAAACATAGAATCCTTTTTTTTTCTAAAAATCAAACAAACTGAGGCACTCCGAAGGTAGAAATATTAAAAAGCCTTCATTTAAACATGGCTAGATAAGGTAAAATTGCCAACTCGTTTCGGCTCTAGGCCTTCCTCAGGGCAAGCTCGAGATGGCTGCCTCTGCACAGCTATAAGCTCACAGCATTGGTCACATGTCACAAGTGGGTTGGTCCAAGGTGGGTGTGTTCGTAGTCACCTGGTTTGTAGAATACAAAACATTAAAATATGTACAATACTCTGTTCTTTACAAGACCATAGAGAGAAATGCAAATAATTACAAAACCCATACATTTTACAAAAATACAGACAAATCTAATTCTCCATTGAGGCCAGGGTACTCCATAGCTTTGAGGGTATAGATCCAAAAGGATTCCCTTTGAAGGAGCTTTTTTAATCTGTCCCCTCCTCTGATAGTCTCTTGTATTTGTTCTAAGCCACAAATTTTAAGGCTTTTGCAATTCCCATGGTGAACATCTTTATAATGCATGGCCATAGGATACAGGGGGTTGCTAGTTCTTATTGCTTGTTTATGTTCTGCTAGTCTGTTTTTCAGTTTGCGTTTTGTTCTGCCAACATAAAATCGACCGCAGGGACATTCAAGTCTATATACAACATAGGTAGTGTTGCAGTTGATGATGCTTTTAATGTTGTAAGTCTGACCTGATGTTGTATCCTTGAAGATGTTAGTTCTTTGCATATTTTCACAAAAAGAACAGTTACCACATCTATAGCAACCAGCTTTAGTGCTGAGCCATGTCTTTTGTTTTATTGGTGAAAGATGACTGTGAACCAGTTGATGACCAAGAGTGGGGGCTTTCCTAAAACTAATAGTGGGGGTCTCTGGGAGAGCATCTCTCAGTGTGCTGTCACTTCTTAAAATACTCCAGTTTTGTTTGATTATCTGTTTAATTTTATTAGCTTCTGTACTGTATTCTGTCACAAAAAACACTTGGTTTGAGTTCTCTTTTTGTTTTGTTTTTTGAATCAGTAAGTCTTCTCTATTGGAGTTTTTAGCTCTGTTGTAAGCCGAAGACACAGTATGGTTGGAATATCCTCTCTCCTTAAATCTCCGACTCATATCCTGAGCATTTATTTCAAAATTCGAATCAATGTCACAGATGCGCCTTAGCCGTTGGAACTGACCAAAAGGAATATTTTCTAGTAGCCATGGAGGGTGGAAACTATCAGCTTTTAAGATAGTATTCCGGTCAGAGGATTTCCGAAAGATTGTGCTGTGTAGATTTCCTTCAGGGTCTTTCAAAAATTTTAAATCAAGAAAGTTAATTTCTGTGGACGAGTAGTCTAGGCTGAGTTTTAGATTTGTATTAGTGCTATTTAAAAAAGAATAAAATTCCAGCAGCTCTTGCTCAGACCCTGACCACAATAGAAGCACGTCATCAATATATCGGCCCCACCACAAAATGTTATCACGAAATCTATTTAGTTCAGAATACACAAATTTTTCTTCCCAGAAACCCATGTACAAGTTAGCATAGTTAGGTGCGAAGCATGCACCCATCGCAGTGCCTTTTTGTTGCCTGTATAGCTGATTCTGAAACAGAAAAACATTATTTTTTAAAGTCCATTCTGTCAGTACCACAATAAGTCCAGCAGGTGGCATCATTTCTGGTGCTCTCTTCTTAAGAAAATGTTCAAGTGCTGCTATTCCATCTTGATGGTCAATGTTTGAATATAATGATTCCACATCCATTGTTACAAGAAATCCCTGATCAATCTTTTTCATAAGTTTTAGTTTATTCAACACTTGTGTGCTATCTTGGATGAAGGATGGCAGGGAACTGACAAGTGGTTTGATGTGGAAGTCAATATATTTAGATAGAGGCTCAGTGAGGGATTCATTTCCACTAATTATGGGTCTCCCTGGTGGGTTTTCCAAGTTCTTATGGACCTTTGGAAGCATGTAGAATGTTGGAATACGTGGGGTTTTACATTGTAGAAAGTCTTGTTCATTTTGTGTGATCCAGTTTTCATTTTTAGCATGTGTGAGTAGGGTCGTGAGCTCAGATTTAAGTTCCTCCTTGGACCAACCCACTTGTGACATGTGACCAATGCTGTGAGCTTATAGCTGTGCAGAGGCAGCCATCTCGAGCTTGCCCTGAGGAAGGCCTAGAGCCGAAACGCGTTGGCAATTTTACCTTATCTAGCCATGTTTAAATAAAGGCTTTTTAATATTTCTACCTTCGGAGTGCCTCAGTTTGTTTGATTTTTAGCTGAAACTGATCCCTGCACTGAAGAGCACCCAAAAGACTAAACTTATACAACTTTTTACATCCGAGTAGCACTCCATTCTCCCAATTTTTTCAACTCCTTTTTTTTTCTTTTTGTCAATAAGGAGGTGGGCAGTAAACTAAATCTTTTTTATTTTTATTGTGACCAGAGATCCGCATACACACATAGCTTTGCCATCTAAATTTTTTTTTTTTTTTTTTTACAAGTGATCTGGTATACAATAGCTAATCGATCGCTAATTTGACAGACGGAAATGTACCCACTATATTTAACACCAACACTGTTTTGAAACTTTTCCCGGTGATTTCAACACGAATTTAAATGGTTTAAAAAGTGACGTGTCTCTGTCGGGTTAGGGTTTGGTAATGTTTCAAAATGAATACCGACTTCCATGACCAGACCAGCTCGCCAAAGTCTGTCTGACTGAGTTAAAAGTTTTTGTTGCCATTTCCATCTGGAGTCGTCTCCGTGTCGTCTCCATGTGTCCCGTCGGCATCGCCCCCTGCACCTCCCTCCGCCCCTCAGAGCTATAAATACTCAGACCGGAGCAGGCTCTTTCAGTAAATATTGCATGATTTCCCCTGAGTGGAGGAGCGGAGGATGCAGAGGTGTGTGTTTTTTTTATATATATATAAATAGGTCGCGCTCTTGTGTCAAAAAGAGATGGATTCAATCTGAAGTGCACTGTGGACCTGCTTCAGACTTTAAGCTTCTCTGACTTTAGCCTCAGACGTCTCAAAAGTGAAGTTGGGGAAAGTTTTGACCGATACGGGCGGAGACACTGCCTGTGATCATGATCAATGGGTTTATATTAACCCCTTAACTCCCACTTGAACCGAGCACATTTTCTCCAGTTTGGCTTTACCCCAGTCCAAAAGCTTCTGGAAAAAAGGTGAGAAAATAGCGACAAAACTGAGACGGAAACAATGATGGAAATGTGACAAAAAAAGTGAGAAAAAATGGACGAAAAAGTGACGAAAAATGGACGAAAAAATGACAAAAATGTGACAAAAAACATGACAAAAAATGGCAAAAAAATGACCAAAATTTGACCAAAAATAAAAATGACTAAAATGTGATAAAACATTGACCAAAAAGTGACCAAAAAGTGGCCAAAATGTCACAAAAATGTAACAAGAAGTTGACAAAAATAGCCGAAAAAATTACAAAAATGTGACAAAAACATGACAAAAAATGGCTAAAAAATCGGCGAAAAAATGACAAAAAAATGACAAAAAAATGAAAATAAAAATAATTAAAAATGACAAAAATGTGATCAAACATTGACCAAAAAGTGACGAAAAATGGATGAAAAACTGGCAAAAAATGTCACAAGAAATTGACAAAAAATTGCTAAAAAAAAATGACAAAAATGTGAGAAAAAATGATGGAAGAAAAAATTTTCATCACTTTTTTTGTTGGGCAGTCATCTCAATTTTGTCAAATTTTCGTGACTTTTTTGTCACTTTTTCGTCAAATTTTTCGATTTTTATTTTGTCACTTTTATTCACATTTTTTGGTCAAATTCTTATCACTTTTTTGTCCATTTTTTGTCACTTTTTCGTAAATGTTTTCTAAATTTTTCGCCAAATTTTTCTCACTTTTTTGTCCATTTTTTGTCCATTTTTGTCATTTTTCTGTACATTTTTGTCACTTTTTCGTCAGTTTTTTCTCACTTTTTTCACATTTTCATCCTTGTTTTCGTCTTTTGTTGCTATTTTCACCCCTTTCTTCCAGAAGCTTTTAGATTGGGGTAAAGCTGGAGAAAAAGTGCTCGGTTCAGGTGGGAGTTAGAGCTTAATCCATTACCAAATAATCGTTAGTTGCAGCCCAAGGCGCTCGATCTTACGTGAATCCTGACCTGCCGCTCCTCCTCTGCCCCCTACAGGCCCGGTGGTGTACGTGCTGGACCTCGCAGACCGGCTCATCTCAAAGGCCGGTCCCTTCGCCGCCGCCGGGATCATGGTGGGGTCTATTTACTGGACCGCCGTCACCTACGGGGCGGTCACGGTCATGCAGGTAGGACGGAAGATAAATGACCACAGATAAACGACTGCAGGGACAGATCGAACTGACTTCAGGATGAACTCGGCTGTTTCCCAAAGCACAGGTCCCGTTCCTTATCGTCAGAGGGAGGGAAATGAACAAAGAAGATGTGTTTGATCCTGGGGGGGCAGGTCTGCTGAGTGAGGGCTGTTCTGAGGGGAACACTCACACCAATACATTTACGGACGTTTTCTGGAAATTTAGCTTGTAAATTTTGAGAATTTTCAAAAATTAAAAACTGTTTGCTGATGCTTTTGCATTTTTTGGTGAATAAACAATTGGTGAACTATTAGCTTCCCATTTGTTATGTTTTTGAATCATAAAACATGCACATGCAAAACATAACACAGCTTTCCTAAACCTACTTTCTGCTTATTTCTCTTTCTAATAAGCAGTGGGACAAAACGGCAAATTTTATATATATATATATATATATTTTGGGTTTCTTTTCTTTTCTTTTCTTTTTTTAGTCTGAGGGGGCGTGGAAAAATGGATGAAAAAGTGGCAAAAATGTCACAAAAATGTCCCAAGAAATTAACAAAAAATGGACGAAAAAATGACAAAAAAGTGATTAAAATTTGACAAAAAAATCACATAAAAATTGACCAAAAATGACCAAAAAATTACAGAAATGTGAGAAAATATGACCAAAAAAATACAAAAATGTGACAAAATGTGGAAAAAAATGACAAAAAATTGATACAAAAAAAAAAATGGCCGAAAAATTTGACAAAAGATGGACAAACATGGAACGAGTCTCTCCATTTCCAAAAGCTTTTCTTTGTATCAGACTCAAAAATCAGACAAACTAAAACACTGTCCTCTTCAAACCCTGGTGGTTCAGTGTATATCAAATCAAATGTTTATACTTCTATACTCTACGTCAGGGGTAGGAAAGTTTCTTCGGTGGAGGGCTGGTTTTCTTCATCGTCAAAAGACCAAGGGCCGGACCCTCCAATCGAAGCAACTGAAGTAAAGCATCACTTTCCATCTTGAATTAGATAAATTACTGAAAATCACCTGAATAAAGGTTTTTTTATGCTAAATTTGAGTCGGTTTATGCCAATGAAACAAATAGAAATCCCACTGGAAATCAGGCAAATTATTTTTTACTGTAAAAATGTTTTATTATACACTTGAAATGATCCAAAATAATCTGAATTAACTAAAAACTTGTGCTTGTTCCATTGGCAAGAATAGGTTTTATCTGCTTTAAGGCCAGACCAAATCCACTCCAACTTTAGATTTAATCTCTTAATTCAAGTAGATTTAAGTCATTTCTACCTTTAGATGATTATTCTTTTAGGATTATGGCCGAAAAGGGTGCTCTGCCAAGACATTTTCAGGTATTTTTCACATTTCTAGAGCACTTTAACAGACATTTTATCTATGATTTGAGTCATAATATTTCTCAAAATCATCTCGAGGGCCAGAGTTTGGTGATGGAGGGCCTGACGTTGCCTACCCCTGCTATACGTTAATATTTGTCTGTCAGTTGTTTTAATTCCCGCTTTATTCCCAATGATTGCCTTGAAAAAAGTCCAATGTTGGAGATTCCTGTGATCTTGCGAGCGTAAAGCTTTGGGAAACAGCTCGATGAATCTGATGTGTTGTGTTAGAAACTGCCCGAGTGTTGGACTGTGTTCTGCTGTGTCCCGTGCAGGTGGTGGGTCACAAAGAGGGTCTGGACGTGATGGAGCGGGCCGACCCCCTGTTCCTGCTCATCGGGCTGCCCACCATCCCCGTCATGCTCATCCTGGGCAAGATGATCCGCTGGGAGGACTACGTGCTCCGGCTGTGGAGGAAGTACTCCAACAAACTGCAGATCCTCAACAGTATATTCCCAGGTCAGACGCTTCACTGCAGCGACTCCTCCTCATGTGAAGAGCCGGACAAATGCACTGGAACATCTGAACACACGGATTCAGCAGGAGGGCGATTGTTCAGTGTTTACATTTAAGCATTCACTGATCAGTCTCTGGCATTATGTGAAATATGTTGAAAAGCACAAAAGTAAATTAAAATGTGGCAATGACATCACACATAGTTCTGGCGGCCATTTTGAACACCGAAGTAGAATTATGCAGTACTACAGCATGTAACAATATCTCTACTCAGGATATAAATGAAAGACAACATGTACTCGTAATCATTGCTCAAGAAGAAAACAGTTAAAACACGACAGACGTTTATGTGAAGAAACCAGTGAGTCAGTGTTCAACCCCTTAACTCCCACCTGAACCGAGCACATTTTCTCCAGTTTGGCTTTACCCCAGTCCGAAAGCTTCTGGAAAAAAGCTGTGAAAATAGAGACAAAACTGAGACGAAAACAATGATGGAAATGTGACAAAAAAAGTGAGAAAACATTGATGAAAAAGTGGCAAAAATGTCACAAAAACGTCACAAGAAATTGACAAAAAAATGACAAAAATTTGACCAAAAAATGACAAAAAAGTGAGAAAACTTTGACAAAAAAGTGACGTAACATTGATGAAAAAGTTGAAAAAATGTCACAAAAATGTCACAAGAAATTGACCAAAAAATTTCAAAAATGTGATAAAAAATTGACAAAAAAATGTCAAAAATGTGATAAAAAATTGACCAAAAAAATGACACAAATGAGTTGAATACCCAACAAAAAAATGATGGAAAAAAAATCTGATGACGTGAGGAAAAAGATCCTCTCGGTTCAGGCGGGAGTTAAGAGGTTAAGCTGCTCAAGACGTTAGCATGCTACCAGTTAGCAACTGTCAACCATTGACAGTTGATTCATCCAAATGTCAGTGGCTTCAACACGATAAACACACGTGTGTGAACACTGAGGAAATACTACAGTAACAGCTCTGACCTCTGACCTCTGTCACATGTTGTAACCAAGGCCAGATGTTTGTGGTTCAGGACTTTCTCTTGGAGAGGTCAGAACTGAGCTGTTGGAGATAAATGCTAACCGGTAGCAGGCTAACGTCTTGAGCAGCTTAACCTCTTACCTCCCGCCTGAACCGAGAGGATCTGTTTCCTCACGTCATCAGATTTTTTTCCCATCATTTTTTGGTTGGGTATTCAACTCATTTTTGTCATTTTTTTGTCAAATTTTTTATCACATTTTTGTCATTTTTTTGTCAATTTTGTATCACATTTTTGTCATTTTTTTGTCAAATTTTTATCACATTTTTGTCATTTTTTGTCAATTTTTTGTCACATTTTTGTCAATTTTTGTGTCAATTTCTTGTGACATTTTTTCAACTTTTTCATCAATTTTTCGTCACTTTTTTGTCACATTTCCATCATTGTTTTTGTCTCAGTTTTGTCGCTATTTTCACAGCTTTTTTCCAGAAGCTTTTGGACTGGGGTAAAGCCAAACTGGAGAAAATGTGCTCGGTTCAGGCGGGAGTTAAGGGGTTAAACACTGACTCACTGATTTCTTCACATAAACGTCTGTCGTGCTTTAACTGTTTTCTTCTTGACATAAAACACACATACATTACATAAAAATGCCACAGTCGATCAGTCGTCTTTCATTTTCACCCGGAGTAGAGATATTGTTACATGTTGTAGTACTGCAGAATTCTACTTCAGTATTCAAAATGGCCGCCATAACAACAAAAAGTCACTTGACTGAAAGGCAGCATTCTTACTCCACTTATCACATTTTTGTCAAATTTTTATCACATTTTTGTCAAATTTTTATCACATTTTTGTCAAATTTTTATCATTTTAAAAAAATAATAATTTTAATCTCATTTTTTTTGTCAATTTTGTCACATTTTTTCCCCCACATTTTTGTCATTTTTTTGTCATTTTTTTGTCACATTTTTGTCATTTTTTGTCACATTTTTGTCATTTTTTTGTCACATTTATATCAAATTTTTGTCACATTTTTGTCATTTTTTGTCACATTTTTGTCATTTTTTTGTCACATTTATATCAAATTTTTGTCATTTTTTGTCACATTTTTTGTCACATTTTTTCATTTTTTGTCAATTTTTTTAATCACATTTTTGTCATTTTTTGTCACATTTTTGTCATTTTTTGTCACATTTTTGTCAATTTTTAATCCCATTTTTGTCATTTTTTTGTCACATTTTTTATCACATTTTTGTCATTTTTTGTCACATTTTTTATCACATTTTTGTCATTTTTTTGTCACATTTTTGTCACATTTTTGTCATTTTTTTGTCAATTTCTTGTGACATTTTTGTGACATTTTTTCCACTTGTGAAATGATATTATACGTCAAAGAAATATCACAAAAAAGCGTTTATTGGAACATTACAGAGCACTGCAGTTTGGGCTGAAATTGAACAACATTTCTTTGCCCATTGTGTTTCTTCTTTAGTATTTTGGCAATAAAATGGCATTTATATAAAGCTGTAAAGTTGACTTGTATAAACCAAACTAAATGAGCAGGTACTGTATGGGACAGTGAATGAACCCGTGCCCCTCTGTCCCGCAGGTATCGGGTGCCCGGTGCCGAGGATCCCGGCCGAGGCCAGTCCTTTGGCGGATCACGTCTCTGCCACCAGGATCCTGTGTGGGGCGCTGGTTTTCCCCACCATCGCCACCATCGTGGGCAAACTCATGTTCAGCAGCGTCAACTCCAACCTGCAGAGGACCATCCTGGTGCGTAAGACCCCCAAAAACTCCAACCTGGCAACCGGAGGGCGTGTGTGTTCTGTGTGTTTGTAGTTTTAACCTGTTGTAATTGGTTCGTTGTTGGTTAAATTGTTCTGCTATGAACTCCGGCCGAGGCGAGATTCTAATGAACTAAAGTAGAGAGACACAAATAAAGTGCACTCATTTTAGTATGAACTGTATTTTTAGCGAAATAATGTACAAATATAAAGATGAACACACAGAGGAAACAATATGCAAACGAAGTAACAGTAAAACCCGAAGTCACTTTGAGTAATTGTTTTAATATTTTCTACTTAAATGATAGAAAACCATGAATTATGACTTAACTTATAGCAACATTTTTATACTATTTAAACTCACTTTTTTATTGCTCAAAAGTTTCCCGTCTTCTTTTTCAATTCTCTTCCCTCTGTGTGATACAAACACACACATGCATATATACGCGTATACACATGCACATACAGACAATCTTGTACTTCTATCTTCGTGAGGACACTTAGACATAATGTGTTACCCAGACCCTAATCCTAATCCTAGCCCAAACCTAAATCTAATCTAAACCCAATTCTAATACAAATCCTAAAACCACATCTTGACCTTCAAACAGTCCTTCAAATAGGTGAGGAGCACCCAAAATGTCCTCACTCTGTTGGTTAAAAACTGAAACTGGTCCTCACAAGGCCCTAAGGACAAGAACACATACACACACGCCACATTAAAATGTTGGCATAAGAAACTTGACTTGCTTCTGTCTGTATGAACTGTGTATGAATAGTTAACTACAAAAGGGATTTTATGCTGGTCGACAGTGAGAATTTGTGAAATGTAGTTAAACCATTGACTGTAAAATGCAGAATGAACTTATTGCGGCCGAGTTCTCCCTGTAACCGTAAGGAAAATGGCGGCTCATGAACTTTCCGTTGAAACCTTTTAGCCTTTAAGTCATTATTAAACAGGGGCTTGTCTCTCTTACCTCCCCGTGTTAGTCTGAACCTCTTAACTCCCGCCTGAACCGAGAGAAGATTTCCTCACGTCATCAGATTTTTTTCCATTTTTTTGTTGGGTATTTAACTCATTTTTGTAGCTTTATTTTCATTTTTTTTGGTCATTTTTTTGTCAAATTTTTATCACATTTTTGTCACATTTTTGTCAAATTTTTGTAATTTTTTTTGTAATTTTTGTCAGTTTTTTTTGTCAATTTTGATCACATTTGTATCACATTTTTGTAATTTTTTGTAATTTTTTTGTCATTTTTTTGTCAGTTTTTTATCACATTTTTATCACATTTTTGTAATTTTTTGTCAGTTTTTTGACATTTTTTTGGTCAAATTTTTATCAAATTTTTGTCACATTTTTGTAATTTTTTTTGTCATTTTTAGTAATTTTTTTTATCCCATTTTTATCTGTTTTTTTTGTCAATTTTGATCACATTTTTCACATTTTTATCACATTTTTGTAATTTTTTTGTAATTTTTTGTCAGTTTTTTGGTAAATTTTTTTCAGTTTTTGTCCAATTTTTATCACATTTTTGTCACATTTGTCATTTTTTTTGTCAAATTTTGTTATCACATTTTTTTATCACATTTGTCATTTTTTTGGTTACATTTTGTCACATTTTTGTCAATGTTTTCTCGCTTTTTTGTGACATTTTTATCTTTGTTTTCGTCTCAGTTTTGTCGCTATTTTAACACCATTTTCCCAGAAGTTTTTGTATTGGGTTAAAGCCAAACTGGAGAAAACGTGCTCGGTTCAGGCTGGAGTTAAGGGGTTAAACACGCGCAACATCGTCCTAATTTTATTCTTTACTATGTTTTACCTTCACCCTGTTCTAAATATTGGATCCGGCTCCAAAAACCCGGTCTAATTACCAGCATGAACTCACCCGCCCTTTCCTTCCTCTCCACAGGGGGGCATCGCCTTCGTGGCCATTAAAGGCGCCTTCAAAGTCTACTTCAAGCAGCAGCAGTATCTGAGACAAGCCCATCGCAGGATCCTCAACTTCCCCGAGCAGGAGGAGGCCTAGGCCGGGACACTTCTCTGCCCCCCCCCCGGTGCCCCCCCCCCACCCTCCCTAAAACCCCGGGTCTCTCCGCCACGAAGATGTGCCAAGACCGACCCATCTCCGGACAAATCCTGAACTGATCATTCTCAAACGGAGGGGCGCGTCCGTGCACTTCCACAAGGGGGCGGAGCCAGAGGGTAAATGATTGTTTTATAATCTTTATTTCGCAGATTGTTTTTCGCCCCTTTCTTGCCATTGTCGAAGGGCGTGTCGAGCGAGCGCATTGGAATGTAATATATAAGCAAATAATGAGAGAAATATCAACGGAGGCGCAAAACACGACTGACTTTTCAACATCGCGTATTGTTGTGTTGTTGTTTTTTTTTGTAAAAGTTGTTGTTTTTACACGTCACTGTTGCAAAAGTTTTATTTTTTACCGGCAATCAGCAGCTTTTTTCTCCTCTCGAGAACTCACTTTTAACACATTTCCAGACAAAGACGTAGGACAATCTGTACCAAGTGTTTTGAGATGGAATGATAATAAATGGTTGTTTGGAGGAATGAGTTGCGTTCACGGTCTCGGCGTCACAATGCGCAACAGTCCACGTGAGCTGACAGTGTCGTCTTTTTGGGAATCTGGACAGTGTTTTCAGAGTGTTTGACCTCTTAACTCCCGCCTGAACGGAGCACATTTTCTGCAGTTTGGCTTTGCCCTAATCAAAAGGCTGCTTGGGACAAAAGAGCCAAAATAGCCACAAAAAATGAGAAGAAAACAAGGATGTAAACGCAACAAAAAAGTGACAAAAATGTGACAAAAATGAGACAAAAATGAGACAAAAATGAGACAAAAATTCAAAAAAAATGAGACAAAAATTAAAAAAAAATGAGACAAAAATGAGACAAAAATTAGACAAAAATTAAAAAAAAAATGAGACAAAAATTCAACAAAAATGTGACAAAAATTTGATTAAAAAGTGACAAAAATTCAACAAAAATGTGACAAAAATTCAACAAAAATGTGACAAATTCAACAAAAAGTGACAAAAATTCAACAAAAATTCAACAAAAAAGTGACAAAAATTCAACAAAAATTCAACAAAAAAGTGACAAAAATTCAACAAAAATGTGACAAAAATTCGACAAAAATTCAACAAAAATTCAACAAAAATTCAACAAAAAAGTGACACAAATTCAACAAAAATGTGACAAAAATTCAACAAAAAAGTGACAAAAATTCAACAAAAATGTGACAAAAAATCGACAAAAATGTGACAAAAATGTGACAAAAATTCCACAAAAAAGGAAAAAAAGAAAGAAAAAACATACAAAAGGTGACACAACACGCGAGGAAAAAGATCAGTTTTGTGGGTCTTAGCTTTCAAATGAGGTGCTACACAGCCCTATATAACAGCCAAAGAGGACAGAATGGCGGGTGGTAAGAGGTTAAACTTGTATGTGATTGATCTGATTTGTGTCATAATCAGGATTCGATTAATTCATTAACTGCATAAGGTTTAAAAACAATCGACATTAATCACACTTTACTTTAGCGGCACATTTTACTGTCAAACTTTGTTATTCACAGTTAAGCTTAAACATAAACTCATTTAAAAAGATCATTCTTCAATATGAATCCACTGCTTTTGTCTTTGAAGTGTCTGAAATGATCACACAGGCCTCACATCTCCACCAAAATGAACTCGAATGGAGGAAAATACAAAGAACACAACCCCTAAAATAAATAATACTTCAATTTGATTAATTCCAAAGGCCATAATTAATAACTTTACCTGAGTGAATCCTTCCCGTACTCCCTGTGGGGGTGATATAAGTGTTAAAGGGATGATTGGAGGGTCTTTCATCTCCCCCTGGTGTCTCTGGGCAGAAAACCATGTTTGCAACTTGACTGCCACCGGGTCGGAGTCACCAATACACACTAATAGAATCATGAAGAAGAAGCTAACAGGCTAACGGGCAAAGCTAACTGTGGGTTAACGCCACTTTAACCCCTTAACTCCCACCTGAACCGAGCACATTTTCTCCAGTTTGGCTTTACCCCAGTCCAAAAGCTTCTGGAAAAAAGGTGAGAAAATAGCGACAAAACTGAGACGAAAACAATGATGGAAATGTGACAAGAAAGTGAGAAAACATTGACATAAAAATGACAAAAAAATGATTAAAAATTGATTAAAAAATGACAGAAAATTGACAAAAAGTTGACGAAAAAATGACAAAAAAATGACAAAAATTGACGAAAAAATGACAGAAAATTGACGAAAAGATGACAAAAAAATGACAAAAAATTGATTAAAAATTGACGAAAAAATGACAAAAAAAGACAAAAAAATTATTAAAAAATGACGAAAAAATGACAGAAAATTGACTAAAAGTTGACGAAAAAATGACAAAAAAAGACAAAAAATTTAATAAAAAATGACAAAAAAATGACAAAAAATTGATTAAAAATGGACGAAAAAAATGACAGAAAATTGACGAAAAGTTGATTAAAAATTGACGAAAAAATGACAGAAAATTGATTAAAAATTGACGAAAAAATGACAGAAAATTGACAAAAAGTTGACGAAAAAATGACAAAAATGTGACAAAGTACAAAAAAAATGAGTGACAAAAATGAGTTTAACACCCAACAAAAAAATGATGGAAAAAAAATCCGATGACGTGAGGAAAAAGTTCCTCTCGGTTCAGGCGGGAGTTCAGAGGTTAAACAGTCTTTACAGCCAAGTTTGAGTGAAAGAAGTATCTCCATTGTGTATTTGAAAGTACAATATCCCTCTGTCCCTTCGCCTTTTCTGTCAGCGTAGTATTTACTCTCCAAGACAATTCATACGTAAAAACTTGCAACTTGCTACGACACCTGCAGTGGCGCTTACGGCCTCTAGGGGCAAGAGTTACTTAGTACTGCTTTAAAATCAGTGTTTTATGCCAATACTTTGAGACATTCTTTATCTGTGCTGTTGAGTAAACACTAAAACCTCCATCAAGACCTGCTTAAATGTAAACGGAATAGACTTTCAGTAAGTATTATAGCTTTAAACATAACACGACTAAATACTGACAAATCAATGTTTCTCACTTTAACATTTAACCCTGATGTAAAGCACAATTTAAAATAACTTCTTAACCACTTGATTAATAAAACTTTTTTTTTTTTTGACTTGCCGGCGACCAAAACCACTTCTTCAACCGATACAGCCACCAGCCGATATCTGGGGATTTGACGATATCAGTTATCGGCCGATATCTTCGGAACCCAAAGTGACGGAGACTTCCTGTTTCAGTCACTCACAGCCTTAAAACTCCCACAAAGAGACAGAGGTGTATTTTAAACCATAGATATTTATAAAGGCTAGATGTGTCATACACGCTGTTGGCCAACGGAGGGCGACGTCTGCCAGTGTTCATTTCGTCGACTATAATATTTAGTCTTAATTTTAGTCAAAGTGATATTTTTTCCGACTGAAATTGGACTAAAACTGAATTAAAAGTTTCTCATGAGACTAAAACTGTGACTAAAATGTCCAGATGTTTTAGTCGACTCAAATAAGACTAAATAAAAATGAAAAGGAGAAACTAAAATCATCCAAACTTATATTGACTGTCTGAAAATTCAACAAAAATGTGACAAAAATTCAACAAAAATTCAACAAAAATGTGACAAAAATTCAACAAAAATGTGACAAAAATTCAACAAAAATGTGAAAAATTCAACAAAATTTCAACAAAAATGTGACAAAAATGAGACAAAAATTCTACAAAAACGTGACAAAAATTCAACAAAAATGTGACAAAAATTCAACAAAAATGTGACAAAAATTCAACAAAAATGTGAAAAATTCAACAAAATTTCAACAAAAATGTGACAAAAATGAGACAAAAATTCTACAAAAACGTGACAAAAATTCAACAAAAATGTGACAAAAATTCAACAAATTTCAACAAAAATGTGACAAAAATGAGACAAAAATGTGACAAAAATTCAATGAAAATGTGACAAAAATTCAACAAAAAAGTGACAAAAATTCAACAAAAATTCTACAAAAATGTGACAAAAATTCAATAAAAATTCTACAAAAACGTGACAAAAATTCAACAAAAATGTGACAAAAATTCAACAAAAATGTGACAAAATTTCAACAAATTTCAACAAAAATGTGACAAAAATTCAACAAAAAAGTGACAAAAATTCAACAAAAAAGTGACAAAAATTCAACAAAAATGTGAAAAATTCAACAAAATGTGACAAAAATGTGACAAAAATTCAACGAAAATGTGACAAAAATTCAACATAAATGTGAAAAATTCAACAAAATTTCAACAAAAATTCAACAAAAATGTGACAAAAATTCAACAAAAATGTGACAAAAATTCAATAAAAATGTGACAAAAATGTGACAAAAATTCGACAAAAATGTGACACAAATGTGAATAAAATGTGACACAAATGTGACAAACTCAACAAAAATTTGACAAAAATGAAAGAGCCTCAGATCCTGTAAATTCTCTGTTAAAGGATCAGCTCTGAGCTTTGTTCATGTGGAGCAGCTCCATGAAACAGAGGAACAACATTAAATATGATTATAATAAATATTATAAAAGCAAAACCGACTAAATTAGTCTTAATTTCAGCCGACTAAAACTAGACTAAAATTGAAGATTTTTTTGACTAAATCTCGACTAAAACTAAATTAAAATATTTTGTCAAAATTAACACTGACGTCTGCACACGGCGGCCATCTTGCCACAGGGAGCTCACTCATAACAGTGTTTTATGGTGCGTGTACTTTTAAATAACCATAACTCGCTCAATTTTCTACCAATTTTCAAACGGTTTGGTTCGTTCTAAACCTCAGAGAAAATCTTTATCTCGACATGTTCCAGAATTAAAGCCACGTTAATGTTTGTAAGAAACCAAACCGTCAAGATTTGAGCGAGACATGAGGATTTGTGTTGGTGCCGAAAACTCACTGACTCGAGCCAGAAAGCTTCCCTGTGGCAAGATGGCCGCCCGTGACTCTGCCTTAAAGGGGGGGGACTTTTTCAAGCTTTACATCATGTTATTCTGTCATTCCCTCATTAAAAACATGCCTGAAGTGCTGCCTTGACACATTCACGTATTTTTGAGTAATCTGTAAAAACTCTGATGGCGGCCATTTTAGGGATAGGTTTGCCTGAGTCCTCCTAGGAACGCCCCCACCTCCTGGAGACGCCTCCGAGCTTTCGTCACGGGGCGTGTCGGAAAGGGTCAGAGGCTCTTAACTTCTTAACTCCCGCCGGAAACCGAACACATTTTCCCCAGTTCAGCTTTACCCAAATCCTGTAGCCCTGTAGGCAACACCTCATTTAAAAGCTAAGACCTACAAAACTAAATTGATCTTTTTCCTCACATCATCAGATTTTTTTTCATCACTTTTTTTGTCGGGCAGTCATCTCATTTTTGTCAAATTTTCGTGACTTTTTTGTCACTTTTTCGTCAAATTTTTAGATTATTTTTTGTCACTTTTTCGTCAAATTATTCATATTTTTTCGTCAATTTTTTTTCACTTTTTCGTCAATTTTTTCGATTTTTTTTCGATTTTTTTGTCAAATTCTTATCAATTTTTTGTCCATTTTTCATCATATTTTTCTTTTTTGTCCATTTTTTTTCACTTTTTCGTCAAATTTTTCGATTTTTTTGTTCATTTTTCATCATATTTTTCTTACTTTTTCGTCCATTTTTGTTATTTTTTTCTTATTTTTTTGTCAATTTTTTCTCACTTTTTTCTCACTTTTTTCACATTTTCATCCTTGTTTCCATCAGTTTTGTTGCTATTTTCACACCTTTTTTTCACACCTTTTGGATTGGGGTAAAGCTGGAGAAAATGTGCTCGGTTCAGGTAAGGAGTTAAGGGGTTAAAGAGACAGAGGCCTATTTCAAGACATTCACTGCAGCCATTTTGAGAGAGACATTTTATACAAGGCAGTTATTCTAATTTACTGCATTTACATTTTGCTCATCATTGTAGTGTGATATAGACTGGTGCCCCCTCTTTAAAACATCTCGCCTTTATATATATATATATATCTATGTTTTAAACGAGCTCCCTCTGAAGTATCTACTCTGAATAAAGCGCCCCCTGCAGGATTATAAAACATGGGTCGACCTGATTTCCTCTCGGTTCCTTCGCGCTGAGAGGAGACCGGTGTTTGTTTCTTGTGGATGGAAACAGAAACGATGTGAATATCGATCATGAAGCCTCTGTGATGTGACACGTCCGGCCTCGTGTGAAACGCAGGACAGTTTTACTGAATGTGCCTCAGCCCCGTCCCGGAGTCGCCTCAGGACGGGGACGGTGTCGAGACCAGGCTTCTGTTTAAAAACCACTTCGTGTGAATAAATGTATTTTTCCAAATGTTCACGTCTGTGTTTCATTGTGTTGGAAACGGGAGCTCAGGGTTTTCTGGTTTAGGCGATAAACGCAGCTGCCATTTTAGTTTTGACGATTATGAGCAAAGAAAAGCCAAAGATACGCGGCAGGTTTAACCTCTTAACTCCCGCCTGAACCGAGAGGATCTGTTTCCTCACAACGTCAGATATTTTCCCATCATTTTTTTGGGTATTCAACTCATTTTTGTAACTTTTTTTGTCATTTTTTTGTCACATTTTGTCACATTTTTGTCATTTTTTAGTCATTTTTTAGTAATTTTTTCGTCCATTTTTTAATCCATTTTTTATCATATTTTTGTCATTTAAAAAAAAAAGTAATTTTTTTGTCAATTTTTTCCATCATTGTTTTCGTCTCAGTTTTGTTGCTATTTTCCAGAAGCTTTTGGACTGGGGTAAAGCCAAACTGGAGAAAATGTGCTCGGTTCAGGTGGGAGTTCAGGGGTTAACAAATATCACATCTCATTTTTGTAACTTTTTTTGTCATTTTTTCCTCCTCACATTTTTGTCATAAAAAAAAAAAAATGTAATTTTTTTGTCAATTTTTTAATAAGATTTTTGTCTTTTTTGTCACATTTTCATTTTTTAATCAAATTTGTGTCATTTTGTCTCACATTTTTGTCATAAAAAAAAAATACAAAATTGTAAATTTTTTGTAGTTTTTTTTGTCAATTTTTTAAATCAATTTTTTTGGTCAAATTTTTGTAATTTTTTTTGTCAATTTTTTAATCAAATTTTTGTCTTTTTTGTCACATTTTCGTCCATTTTTTTTAATCAAATTTGTGTCATTTTTTCTCACATTTTTGTCATTTTTGCCACTTTTTCATCCATTTTTCGTCACTTTTTTGTCACATTTCCATCATTCTTTTCGTCAGTTTTGTTGCTATTTTCTCAGCTTTTTTTTCCAGAAGCTTTTGGATTGAGGTAAAGCCAAACTGGAGAAAATGTGCTTGGTTCAGGCTGGAGTTAAGGGGTTAAACCTCATTTCTCTCGCATAAATTATACTTTGAAAATTGACTTTTTCAACACAAGAAAATGACGTCATTATTCATTCACCTCATGACAAGCCCCGCCCACAGAGGAATTTGGCTTGTTCTGTGTGTGGGAATCATCTCATGTTTGAACAGGGATTTTCTCTCCTTTTTTAACCCGTTATCTGCAATATTAGGGTTAGGTTTATTTACTTTCTTCAAACATATTGACCTTTTGCCTTTATGTCTCGACTTCGCCGTTCCTAACCCTAACAAGTAACAGGTTAAACTCTGGTAGCATGTTTGTATTCTTAATATTGAAAGGAATTGGTGGGAGATATTTAAAAAGGGGGTCTGGGGAGATTTTTATTTTTATTGTGCATTTTGGTGCATTTTAACAGACCAATAGGTGCATATTTTTTTCCCAGTCTCAACGCAATTAAAATGACTCAGACTTTGTTTAGAACTGGTTTAGTAAAATGTCATCTGATAAAATAATTGCTGTGAAAATAGCAACAAAACTGAGACGAAAACAATGATGGAAATGTGACAAAAAAGTGATGAAAACATTGACAAAAAATTAATGAAAAAATGACCAAAATGTGACCTAAAAATGTACAAAAATGCGATAAAAATTAGACGGAAAAATTACAAAAATGAGTTGAATACCCAACAAAAAAATGATGGAAAACAAATCTGATGACGTGAGGATAAAGATCCTCTCGGTTCAGGCGGGAGTTAAGAGGTTAAACAAACATATGCTTGAATTTCTTTAAAAAAAACGCTTCACACAATCTTCATTTCAGTCGTTTATTCGTTAGAAACACACAAATTTAAGAACAAACTTAAAAGCGCCAGCACACGATTGAAACCCTCCCGCTCCGAACCAATCACACGCCGAGCTTTACATCCAGTAAAATAAAAATGTGGGTTATCGACCAATATGTAGAGACAAGACGAATAAAAAAATACTTCGACTTAACCTCTTAACTCCCGCCTGAACCGAGACGATCTTTTTCCTCACGTCATCAGATTCTTTTTACAGCATTTTTTTGTTGGGTATTCAACTCATTTTTTGGACACATTTTTATCACATATTTCCTTTTTTTTTTTTTTGGGTCAATTTGTCATTTTTGTAAAAAAAAAAATCACAAAAAATTACAAAAAAATGACAGAAAGTGACAATTTTTTATCACATTTTTATTGCATTTTTGTAAATGTTTGTCACATTTTAGTCATTTTTGTAAAAATTTTTGGACAAAAAGACAAACATGTGACCAAAAAAGGACAAAAATGTGACTAAAAATTACAAAAAATTGTCACATTTTTGTCTTTTTTGTATCAATTTTTTGTCACATTTTTGTCTTTTTGTCAATTTTTTTTTACAAAAATACGATAAAAATATGACAAAATGTGACAATTTTTTGTAATTTTTAATCAAACTTTTGTAAATGTTTTTGTCAATTTGTCTTTTGTAAAAAAAATTGACAAAAATGTGACAAAATGTGACAATTTTTTTTTTTTTTTTACAAAAATGCGATAAAAATGTGACAAAAAAATGACAAAAAAGTTCCAAAAATGAGTTGAAAACCCAACCAAAAAATGCTCTAATGCTGATGACGTTAGGAAAAAGATCCTCTCGGTTCAGGCGGGAGTTAAGAGGTTAAATAAACATAAGTTTGAATTTCATTTAAAAAAATACTTCACACAATCTTCATTTCAGTCGTTTATTCGTTAGAAACACACAAATTTAAGAACAAAGTTAAAAGCGCCAGCACACGATCGAAACCCTCCGGCTCCGAGCCAATCACACGCCGAGCTTCACATCCAGTAAAACACAAATCAAAACCTCTACACGTCTAATGTTCTGTTTCTCCTGATACGTCACGACACTGCGGTGAAACTGAAGAAGATTTACAAGCTACGATTCAAACTTTTTCTGCTGGTTTGTCTTTGGGTTATCGATATGTAGAGACAAGACGGAAAAAAACAATAATACATCGACTTCAATGACGATAATGGACTTGGTAAAATGCTGAGAGACTTTGGAGAAGCAGCTCGAATGTGTGAAGGGTTAAAATGTGTAAAAGAAGCAGAATAAAAGAGCTGTGTTTGGGTTTGGGGTTTGTAGCACCTGAGAAAAGCTCGTTTTACAGCGTCTACTGAACCAGAGATTATTTTCACCAGCGAGAAATGGCTTCAACTGTGGCTAAAACCAGCAACGATTTCTTACCTGAAAAAGGACGTTTCCCCCCATTGATTTTTTTATGAAAAGGATTGAAATCACAATGGAAGCGGCTCATGTAGTTCTAGCTTCGTAAATAAACCATAATCATTTCTAATCTCAACATTAAACAGAGAAATCAAATCAAACGAGAGTTCAGTGTCGTTTGGACCAGAGTTTTTCTGTTTCCGAGCGGCGTCATTATTGTCCAAGAAATGTACATTTATGTCCGTCTGAGTTTGGAGTATTTACTTTTGGAGCCAGAGCGGGAATTCGAAAGTGGAAACTGGATTTGATCAGACTTGAGACAAGACGGGAAAAAAAAATACTTTGATTTAACCTCTTAACTCCCGCCTGAACCGAGAGGATCTTTTTCCTCACGTCAGATTTTTTTTGTCATATTTTTAACGCATTTTTGTAATTTTTTTTGACATAGACAAAAATGTGATAAAAAAAATGGACAAAAAAATGACAAAATGTGACAATTTTTTGTAATTTTTTATCAAACTGTCATTTTTTTGTCACATTTTTATCATTTTTTGTCAAATTTTTATCGCATTTTTGTAAAAAGAATTGACAAAAAGACAAAAATGTGACCAAAAAATGACCAAAAATGGATTAAAAAAATGACAAAAATGTGACAAAAACATTTACAAAAATGCGATAAAAAACTGATTAAAAAAAAGACAAAAATGTGACAAATTTTTGTAATTTTTAATCAAATTTTTATCACATTTTGTCAATTTTTTTAATCAATTTTTTGTCATTTTTTAATCAATTTTTTATCACATTTTGTCAATTTTTTTAATCAATTTTTTGTCATTTTTTAATCAATTTTTTGTCATTTTTGGTCAAATTTTTATCACATTTTTGTTAAAAAAAATTGACAAAAAGACAAAAATGTGACCAAAAAATGACAAAAAAAAATGTGACAAATTTTTGTAATTTTTAATCAAATTTTTATCGCATTTTTGTAAAATATTTGACAAAGACCAAAAATGTGACAAAAAAATGACAAAAAAATGATGGAAAAAGATCCTCTCGGTTCAGGCGGGACTTAAGAGTTTAAATAAACATATGCTTGAATTTCATCCAAAAAAAACTAGCTTTATCAATATATGGACGACTTTCTCCACGCTTCTTCCAAAACCATCATTATGTTTATTGCTGTAAAATCTGCAGACATTCCGAATTGACTCTACTTCAAATCATAACAAGTGACTTCCTGTTTCGATCCAGAACGCCAAAATAAAAGCACCGTCTTATTCGTTAGTTCAGCTTTCTTTCTGCCTAACCTTTAACAGACAAAACACCTTAACTCCCGCCTGAACCGAGAGGATCTTTTTCCTCACGTCAGATTTTTTTTTCCATCTTTTTTTTGTTGGGTATTCAACTAATTTGTTTTTTTTTACTTTTTTGTCATTTTTTCCTAAATTTTTTGTCATTTTTTCCTAAATTTTTTGTCAATTTTTTTAATCAAATTTGTCATTTTTTCCTAAATTTTTTTAATCACATTTTTGTCAAATTTTTGTCATTTTTTCGTCAATTTCTTGTGACATTTTTGCCACTTTTTCATCAAATTTTCGTCAATGTTTTCTCACTTTTTTTGGTCAAATTTCTGTAATTTTTTGTCAATTTTTTTAAATCAAATTTGTCATTTTTTCCTCAATTTTTTTAATCACATTTTTGTCATTTTTTGGTCAATTTTTTAATAGAATTTTTGTCATTTTTTGTCAATGTCTTGTGACATTTTTGTGCCACTTTTTCGTCAAATTTCTGTAATTTCTTGTCAATTTTTTTTTTAGCATTTGTGTCAATTTTTTGTAACATTTTCATCAATTTCTCATCACTTTTTCATCAATGTTTTCACACGTTTTTGCCACATTTCCATGATCGTTTTCCTCTCAGTTCTGTCGCCATTTTCTCACCTTTTTCCCCAGAAGCTTTTGGACTGGGGCTAAAGCCAAACTGGACAAAACGTGCTCAGTTCAGGCGCGAGTTAACGAATTAAACGTGTGTATTTAAAAACATCCTTGTAATGTTGCAAGTACCCGCTGAACTCATCAATGAGACGGAGCTGTGTGCTTTTATTTTGGCGTGCAGGAGCGAAACAGGAAGTCACTCCTCGGGCACCGTTGTCCGTATAGAAAGAAAGTCGGGGGGTTAGTTATTATTAGGCATTTCGTTTAGACAAATGTCCCCTGAAAGGTGCATAAAGTCCACAATAGTTTCCTCTCGTCGAACAAGATGGGGGAGGAGGGGGCGGGACTTAGGCCGAGATGGCTGGAAAATGAGGAAGTGAAACGCTCCATCTGTTTTAGATCGATCCTGCCTTTTCTAACCAACCATAGTGTGAGTAATTAATAACAAAAACCCGCTCTTTAAAGTGTGACCTGTAACCAGTGAAGAAGAAAAAAAACAAAACACTAGTGAGCAGTGATGAAAAGGAAGGCGTGTCTTTATTTACTATTAAAAAACGGCTAAAAACAGCGATGAAAGAACCCTGAGATGTCGGTATCTAGTGTAAAAAAACAAAATATCTTTAAAAAAAAACCTCATTAATCGTGAAATGCTGATTTTCTTTTCTCTCTTTCTCCCCAAAGTGTCCCAACATTTCACCAGTTCACAGAGACATTCGATCATCCCGCGAGCGCTAAAACCATAAATATAAGGCAACGTCCTTCACAAATGCATAATGCTCGTTCCCCCCCCGCCCTGTGAAAACTCATTCGAAAAAGCAGCAGCTGTTTGAGTGATTGGATTTGAACGCTAAGTCCGTCTTTAAAAAAAAAAAAAAAAACGAGGACAAACCAGTTCCCGCCCCCTTTGTGTGTTTTTTGCTAGTTCTACGTTCGCTACGGTTTAGCTACGGGCGCCAGCTTCGCCGATACCTTTTTCTGTCTTTCCCCGGTGAGCGTCGTCCGCAGCCCTGGCTCACTTACATGCACGGGCCCGGTCGGAGAGAGAGAGAGAGAGGGGGGGGGGGTTGTGTGACGGAAGGGGGGCGGGGGCGGGGGGGGTTAGGGGGAGAGAGTGAAACTGTCCCGGTGGAAACGGCGCTCACAGTTTGGCCGCCATGAAGTTGATGTGCGGCTTCGCCAGAGGGAAGAGCGGCAGGTTTCGCTTGAACTCGGTCATGTCCTGGACCAACACGGGCTGGAAGAGACACGGGGTCAAAGGTCAAACAAGATATTTCTCTTTGTTACGTTTGTGAGAGGACGGCGTCTATCATAGCCACTTTAGCATTGTGACCTCTGATGCTAACTATCATAGCCACTTTAGCATAGGGACCTCTGATGCTAACTATCATAGCCACTTTAGCATTGTGACCTCTGATGCTAACTATCATAGCCACTTTAGCATTGTGACCTCTGATGCTAACTATCATAGCCACTTTAGCATAGGGACCTCTGATGCTAACTATCATAGCCACTTTAGCATTGTGACCTCTGATGCTAACTATCATAGCCACTTTAGCATAGGGACCTCTGATGCTAACTATCATAGCCACTTTAGCATTGTGACCTCTGATGCTAACTATCATAGCCACTTTAGCATAGGGACCTCTGATGCTAACTATCATGGCCACTTTAGCATAGGGACCTCTGATGCTAACTATCATAGCCACTTTAGCATAGGGACCTCTGATGCTAACTATCATGGCCACTTTAGCATAGGGACCTCTGATGCTAACTATCATAGCCACTTTAGCATAGGGACCTCTGATGCTAACTATCATAGCCACTTTAGCATAGGGACCTCTGATGCTAACTATCATAGCCACTTTAGCATAGGGACCTCTGATGCTAACTATCATAGCCACTTTAGCATAGGGGCCTCTGATGCTAACTATCATAGCCACTTTAGCATAGGGACCTCTGATGCTAACTATCATAGCCACTTTAGCATAGGGACCTCTGATGCTAACTATCATAGCCACTTTAGCATAGGGCCCTCTGATGCTAACTATCATAGCCACTTTAGCATAGGGACCTCTGATGCTAACTATCATAGCCACTTTAGCATAGGGACCTCTGATGCTAACTATCATAGCCACTTTAGCATAGGGACCTCTGATGCTAACTATCATAGCCACTTTAGCATAGGGACCTCTGATGCTAACTATCATAGCCACTTTAGCATAGGGCCCTCTGATGCTAACTAACCGGTGATTAGGAGCTATGTGCCGTCCCAGAAGCCACTGCTTTAAATTCCAATCCTTTATGATCACAGGCGTCTCCTCTGAGCTGGAGCTGTTTCCTAACGTTTTCACGACACCATTGGAGGAAGAACTCTGACCGTTTACTCTGAGCGTTTGTAATCTGTGAGAAAAGACAAATTGCGTTTTAAATTGGATTCCTCACCTGAGGCAGAGAGGGGGCCGGCGCCAGGTTCACGTCGTTCTGGGACGGAAACTCGCCCACGATGGGACCTGCGAGGGAAACGGAGCCGGTTAAAGCAAACGCTAAAGGAATGAGCGGAGGTGAGGAGGGGTTTGTCACTCACAGGAGTCCATCTCTCTGGACAGGACGTGCACAGAAACCTTGTGTCTCTTCGGGGCTTCAACCATCAGTCGTTCCTATGGAGACAAAATGGAGGTGAGACACAGATTATTCATATAAAATGTCCCCACAGAACCGTATTTATACACTGTGACCTTCAGTTGTGTTAATTCCCCATTTATTCACATTACTTCCTGTTAACCCGCCTGAACCGAGAGCATGTTCTCCAGTTCAGCTTTACCCAAATCCTGTAGGCCAGTGTAACGCCTCATTTGAAAGCTAAGACCAACAAAACTAAATCATCTAATTTGTCAAATTTGTGACTTTTTTCTAAATTTTTCGTCACATTTTTCTCACTTTTTTGATAATTTTTTGTCACTTTTTCGATTTTTTTTTGCTCCATTTTTTGCTCACTTTTTGTCACTTTTTCATCAAATTATTCGCATTTTTTTTGTCAAATTCTTATAACCTTTTTGTCCATTTTTTGGCACTTTTTCGTCCATTTTTTTAAAAATCCTGCACTGTCACTCAATAAGGTGTTAATTCGGGTCTGAAGTGCCGTCATGCATGAGCTTAATATGGAAGCTGCAGTTATGCGTAAAACCTGAGGTGGCAGTAGTGAGCATAAAATGGCCAACTTACAACTTCCCTTTAAAGTCATCTAAAAATGGGAGCACGTTGTTAATAACTCTGACTGCTTTTATGCATTAACATAACTCCACCCATGATCTGACAAAGCATTCTGAAAACAGATATTTTGATATTCACTGAACCGAGTACTCACTCTGTAGAAGTTCATAACGTGTTCTTTCGTCAGTGTCTTCAGATACGCTACTTCAATGTTATCTGCACAAAAACAGGGAAAACGATAAGTAACGGAGCAACAACAACAACAAGCAGAAGTTATCACACGCTTTTGGGAAAAATACATTTACAGTCTAAACGGAAACTACAGATAAAGAATATTTGAACAGATGTGCCCCAAACCAAGCCCCCGCCCCCCGGCCTCACCTCTGTCGAAGTTGTACTGCTGGGAGATGATCTCGCCCCAGTACTTGGCGCACTCGGCCGACAGCTTCTTGGGCTTGTCCAGGCGGCGGATGGCGAGGGCCTGGATGTGTTTCTGAAAGGCCTCGTCGTTCATCTCCTCCACAGACTTCTCCATGGTGCAGAGGAACGCCTCCACGCGGCTCTCCAGGTAATGCGGGGCCTTCTCCGACTGGATGATGAACCTCAGGCCCTGCACGCCGTTGGCCCGGCGAGGCCCGCTGAACACGATGTAGCCTGGGACGGAAGAGTTATACTGTATACCAGGGGTCGATTTTCTTTATTGTAAATACACCGAGGGCCGACGCCGCTGGTTATTCACTTCAGTTTATTCGGTCAAAATTATGATAAAAGATTTACATTCAGTTAAGTATACTTCTTCCTGTTAACCTCTTAACCTCTTAACTCCCGCCTGAACTGAGAGCATTTTCTCCAGTTCAGCTTTACCCAAATCCTGTAGGCCAGTGTAACACCTCATTTGAAAGCTACGATCTACAAAACTAAATCTAATTTTTGTCAAATTTTCGTGACTTTTTTCTAAATTTTTCGTCAAATTTTTCTCACTTTTTTGTTACATTTTTGTCAATTTGTCATTTTTTGTACATTTTTTGTCACTTTTTTGTCAAATATTTTGTCAATTTTTCTCACTTTTTTGTCACTTTTTCATCAAATTATTCACATTTTTTTGGTCAAATTCGTATCACTTTTTCGTCCATTTTTTCTCACTTTTTTGTCACATTTTTGTCATTTAAAAAAAAAAAAAGGAAATTTTTTGTCACTTTTTCGTCAAATATTTCGTTTTTTTTTTTTAATTTTTTTGTCTCTTTTGTCACTTTTTCATCAAATTATTCACATTTTTTTGTCAAATTCTTATCACCTTTTTGTCCATTTTTTTGCACTTTGTCGTCCAATTTTTCTCACTTTTTTTGTCAAATTTTGGTCCATTTGTTGTCACTTTTTCGTCAGTTTTTCCTCACTTTTTTCGCATGGGTGGGCAAGGTTTCTTGGTGGAGGGACGATTTTCTTTATTGTAAATACACCGAGGGCCGACGCCGCTGATTATTCAGTTCAGTTTATTCGGTCAAAATTATGATAGAAGATTTACATTCAGTTAAGTATACTTCTTCATAACATAACATACAAAATGACCGAAAAGGTATAGGCTGAAGCTAATGCTTATTTTGCCTACCCTTGTTTTTTTAACTTAATCCATATTTCTCTAATTTTTGTAAAAGGATATCATGATCTAAAGTATCGAAAGGCTTCTTCAGATCAATAAAAATACCTACAGTGTATTGTTTTGCATCAATTGCAGTGGATATATTCTCTATTAAGTCCATAACAGCCATTGAGGTGGAACGATTTTTTCTGAATCCATATTGATGGTCACTCAGTAGTTTATTTTTTTTCTATATATTTATCTAGTCTCAGAACAAACACTTTTTCATTATTAGCCCAAAGTGGAGCACAACACTGGACCATCTTAAATGGGATAAATGAGTTAAAATTGCTTGATTTAAAGGTCTTCTATGTTGAATTGAGTCGGTTTGAACTAATCCAAGATACAAATGCTGTAGCGCCGATGGAACAAGAATAAAACCCACGTGAAATCAGACAAAATTATCTGAATCAAGAGAATAACTACGACTAAAGTTTTATCTCATCCAGTGTTGTTTTTGGCCCTTTTTAGTTTTAGTCTTTTGGATGAAAATGCTTTTAGGTTTAGTCACATTTTAGTCATTTCAAAATGTGATCGTTTTAGTCACGTTTTAGTCAGACGAAAATTAAAAAGGTTTTTGTCAAGTTTTCGTCTGTTTCATTATAAGAAGTTATAATTGATTTCAATAAGTCTTGGGAATTGGGATAAATAATAGCTTCTATTTTCTTTCTATAGCTTTTGACAAACAGATGACACCACGATAGGCACTGGCAGAAGTGGTCGGCCGACTGTGAACAGGACTTTTCCCAAAAGCGCCCGCTCTCCTCGTCCTCTGATCATCGCTTGGAGATTTTTTTTTTTTTTTTTTTAACCAACAGCGCTGTCTGCACATACGTAGCCGACCTCAACGATTGAAAACTGTCCTGAGAAACAACAAAGTCCCTGTGACCTGGATGTCAGACGCTCCGAGGAGGATGTACGCGAGCAGTGACCGCACGCCACGGGGAGAGAGAGAGAAAGAGGCGCCGCTGCCCGGACGCATCATGAGCAGCACGGCGCCGCATCATGAGCAGCACGGCGCCGCTCCGGGTCACGTTTACCGTGTGTTCTCTCACTCCGCGCACAAACTGTATGTGAACGATCTGACCAAAAACCTTCTCCCATTTTTGTCTCGTCTCGTGTCATTGACGTAAACTCGTAAACGTCTCGTCATGTTCTTGTCCCCAAAGAGCTAATTTTAGCTCGTCAACGTTACGTTATCATCATTAAAAAAAGGGGCGTCAACGAAAAGATGTCGTTATCGTCTTCGTTGACGAAAACAACACTGATCTCGTCTAAGACCAGACCAAATCTACTCAAACCTTTGATTTAATCTGTTCATTCAAGTAGATTTGTCATTTCTTCCTTAAAACAATTATTCTTTTCCCAGTGCACTTCCTTCAAATGCCAGTGTTGTACATAATACATGATCTCATTGGGTGTATTGACAGTATTTCTACATTTTTTCCTCCCGTTTAACTCTAATAATGTTAAAAGTTCTCTCTGATTAGTGTAATAATGTTTCTCAAAATCATCTTGAGGGCCAGAGGTGCTGTGCTGAAGGGCCTGACGTTGCCTACCCCTGCTATATACTATAGAAGAGGGGCCAGGGCAGTATTGGCAAACGTGGATTTCAATCGTCATCTTTTAATTAATGCACAAAAAAGCACCCATTCACGGCTCGTTTGCTCGTTTGAACGCTGCTAGTGTTAGTGCTTAGAGGCTATAATGTGATGGTTTCAGACGCAGCCCACGTACTGGGAAACACTGACCTAAGGGACTCAGGGAGGGCTCTTAAACCTCGAGCCCTCCTCTTTCCGAAACACAATATTTCACTTTTTGTTCTGGAGATCTTTGCGAGATATTCCTCTCGGTGCCTATATACGCCGGGCCCTAGAAACTGATGAGAACTTTTCCTGCTGCACCTATAGCAGAAAGTTGGTTAGTTAAAAAGAGAAAGTCCAAGTCCAAATGAAATTTATTTATAACTTCTTACCCACAGGTAAAATGTTAAAACTGTGGTGACAGAATCAGATGTTTGTCGTTTTTGTTGTCAGGAGTCCGAGTCCGCCCTGCATTTGTTTTGGTATTGTCATATTGTGTCTTTGTTTTGGGTAGAAGTTGAAAAAATGTGTTTAAGGATTGGTTTGTTTTAAGAAGCTTGATGTGGTTTCTGTTACATTAGGAGAGTTCATTGACTGTCATGACTTAGTTAATTTAATTATAGTACTCGGTAGGGCTGCTCGATTATTGAAAAAATAATAATCACGATTATTTTTGTCATAATTGAAATCACGATTATTCAAACGATTAATTTGTTGCCTATAAAAAAATCCATTAAAAAAGTGACAAAAATCCATCAAAAAAATGAAAAAAATCCATTAAAAAAGTGACAAAAATCCATCAAAAAAATGAAAAAAATCCATTAAAAAAAGTGACAAAAATCCATCAAAAAAATGACAAAAATCCATCAAAAAAGTGACAAAAATCCATCAAAAAAGTGACAAAAATCCATCAAAAAAGTGACAAAAATCCAGCAAAAAAAGACAAAAATCCAGCAAAAAAGTGACGAAAATCCAGCAAAAAAGTGACGAAAATCCATCAAAAAAGTGACAAAAATCCAGCGGAAAAAAGACGAAAATCCATCAAAAAAGTGACAAAAATCCATCAAAAAAAAAATCACAAAAATCCATCAAAAAAGTGACAAAAATCCATCAAAAAAGTGACAAAAATCCATCAAAAAAAGTGACAAAAATCCAGCAGAAAAAGACTAAAATCCAAAAATTAAAAAGTAGAGAGTAGAAAAAAAAATTGAAAAAAAAGATATATATAATCGATTTTTTGCGATTATGCTAATTTTGTAATCGTTTACTGTTGTAATCGAAATCGTAATCGAATTTCGATTAATTGAACAGCCCTAGTACTCGGTAAAAGGTTTATTTTTAAGGCCAAAAATAGATTACTTTCTTTAAAGCATTTATTCAGAATTTCTTAACATCAGAAAAGTATATGGTTGAAATGATGCCAAAAAACACAAAAGTAGATGGGATGGTCTCAAATGCTTATTTTGAAAATGTAGTTTTGATTATATGAAATCTGTTTTCCTAATTTGAGTGTACATATAAATGAAGGTGTGTGTTGCTGAGCCCGACCTGGACATGATCTGGACTGGACCTGGTTTTAAGAACCCTATAGACCTGGTGTGGTGAAGATAAAGTCCTATATTTAAAAAAAAATGAAATAAATTAAAAAAAAAATGAGTGTAAATGAGTGTAAATGGGGGTGGAGGGAGGGTTTTTGGGTTGGTGCACTACCTGTAATTGTAATAATAATCTGATACTGTATTAATCTCTGTAGAGAAATCTCTGTAGAGAAATTAGTTCTCTGCATTTGACCCATCCTCAGTTAGCCCTTTTCCACCGAGCTGGTGCCGGTGCTGGTTCTGGGCCAGTTCCAGCTTCAGAACCGGTTCTTTCGTTTTCCACTGAAAAAACGCTGGCTCTTGGTTCCAAAATCTGGTGCCGGTCAGGAACCAATTAAAAGCTGGACCAGAAACGAGCACCAGTGATGTCAGCGGCTGGGGGCGTGGCTCTCTCCTCCAACAAACAATAAATATTAGTTAGTTTGTGCTTATAACTTCCTGGAGAAGCCAAAACAGTCTCTGTGGAGGAAACTGTTGTTTTGCTTTATGCTCTTTGGCTAAAACAAGAGTTAGAAAGAAGAAATCAAAATGTTAACGGCTGCTGTGACTGAAACATAAACTTATTTTTCTGTATTTTATAACCAGAAGTGGCTGTAGTAAGATGTTACTATCCATTTTTGATGTTGACTTCCCAAAGCGTTGCTATGACAATAGGCACAGCTCTCATTTTGGTAGAAAACCAAGTCAGCATGGAACCGACCCGGCACCAGAACCAGCTCTGAACCAGCTCTGAACCAGCCCAGAACCAACACCTTGGTGGAAAAGCCCTAAGTGTCGCATGGGGCGAACTGTAGGAGCAGTGAGCTGCCAGCGTGGAGCCAGGCTGGTGGTACCTTCGAGCTGTGAGGCACGAGCGCTAACCGCTGCGCCACCGCGTCTGTGCCTTTATGTTGAATGAATAATAACAATGATAAAAAATAAATAAAAAAAAAAAAAAAGAGAAAGAGAAACATGTGCTGACCGAGCTGCTCTTTGGTGCGCAGGGTGTTGAAGCAGGGCTCGGAGATGATCTGGCAGAAGAGCTCCAGCAGCATGTTGTCGTGCGTGGTCTGCATGTCCGTCTGGTAGTAGATCTCTATCCCGCAGTTATTGTGCACCTCGTTCCTCTGCTGATACACGTACCACCCGCCTGCAGCAGAAGCAACACAGAGAGGACAAGTGTTTAGAGGCAGAGAGATTGGATAAGACAGAAGCAGAACAAGCCTGTATTTACACGCAGGAGCAGAGCATCCATCTCCTCACTGTTGGAGAGTTCAGGCAGGGTTCAGCAGTGACAGTCTGGAACATTAATTCGCTGCGTCTGTGCTCCGCGGCGTCTCGCTGTAAAGCTCCGCTCCGAGCGTCGCAGAGGATTGTGAAAGCTCAAGTGCGACGTGATCAAGAGGAACTTTTTGCATCACCTGAGATTCACCCAGAAGCAACTGCAGAGACTGAGAGGGCGGCGAGTCAGAGCTTCACAAAGAATCACCAAGTTTACACGACTGGCGATGCTGAAACAGACTTTACCAGATTATGACGACGCAACATCCGTGTAAGAAAACAACAGTAACATCATATCGCAAGTTTTACAAACGAACGTGTTGCGATACAGCAATGTGAGTGTAAAAAGTGTCAAAAGTTTAAATGCCAATTGACATTTATTGAAGTGTATTAACCCCTTATCTCCCACCTGAACCGAGCACATTTTCTCCAGTTTGGCTTTACCCCAATCCAAAAGCTTCTGGAAAAAAGGTGAGAAAATAGTGACAAAACTGAGACGAAAACAATGATGGAAATGTGACAAAAAAGTGAGAAAAGTTTGACAAAAAAGTGACAAAAAATTGATGAAAAAGTTGCAAAAATGTCACAAAAATGACAAAAGAAATGACAAAAAAAATGACAAATAGTGACAAAAATTTGATAAAAAATTTACCAAAAAGTGACAAAAATTAGACAAAAAAGTGACCAAAAAACGACAGAAATGTGACAAAAATTTGATAAAAATTTGACCAAAAATTTGATAAAAAATTTGACCAAAAAATGACAAAAAATTGACCAAAAAATGACCAAAAAAATGACAAAAATGTGATAGAAAATTGACAAAAAGTTGACGAAAAAATGTGACAAAAATGTGAAAAAATTAAAATAAAAATAATAAAAAGAGTTACAAAAATGAGTTTAATACCCAACAAAAAAATGATGGAAAAAAAATCTGATGACATGAGGAAAAAGATCCTCTCGGTTCAGGCGGGAGTTTAGAGGTTAAAGGGATATTTCAGGATTTTTGACACAGGGCCTCATTTCCTAGTTATCCAGAGTGTTGCTGATTTCTGGAGATATCTTTTTGTATTTCATGCAGTTCTCATATTTGAAGAGTTTCGTGGCGCTAGGCTAATGCAAGGCTAGTGCTTTTCTATGGTATCAGCTAGCCTGCATTAAAAACAGCCTGACCCGCTCCACAGAGCACCTGAGGCAAATCACATATAACACCAGACTAACCATATAAATGTCTGTGTCCTGGTTAAATAAAGGTAACGAAAAAAAATATGCAAAAGTATTGCAATACAATACAATATTTTGTCCTTGTAATCAATAAACTGACTTGTAATCCAACTTAGTTACTTTTAAAAGGAATCAGAAATCAGATTACTTTTTCAAAGTCACTGTGGCAACACGAGCTCTTAGTAAAAATTGCTTCCTTTTCTATACATTTAGAGCGATTGGAAATGGACTGTAAATGTGTATTGGGCGAGAAAACCTTAAAACCTGTAATTCTGTGTTTAGTATTATATTGTGTGACGTGTTGATGTGTAATTTAACCCCTTAACTCCCACCTGAACCGAACACATTTTCTCCAGTTTGGCTTTACCCCAGTCCAAAAGCTTCTGGAAAAAAGCTGTGAAAATAGCAACAAAACTGAGACGAAAACAATGATGGAAATGTGACAAAAAAGTGAGAAAACACTGACAAAAAAGTGACCAAAAATTGATGAAAAAGTGGCAAAAATATCACAAGAAATGGACAAAAAATGGACGAAAAAATAACAAAAAAAATAACAAATGTGACAAAAATGTGACAAAAAAATGAAAAATTCATAAAAAAAAATGGCCACAAAAAATGACAAAAATGTGATAAAAAATTGACAAAAAATGACAAATTGGACCAAAAAATGACAAAAAATGTGACAAAAATGTGACCAAAAAATGACAAAAAAATTGATAAAAAATGGCCCAAAAAAAAAAGTGACAAAAAAGTGAGAAAACTATGACAAAAAAAGTGACGAAAAATTGATGAAAAAGTGGCAAAAATGTCACAAAAATGTCACAAGAAATTGACAAAAAATGGACGAAAAAATTACAAAAATGTGATAAAAATTTGACAAAAAAATGACAAAAATGCAACAAAAAAAATGACAAAAATTTGATTAAAAAAGTGACGAAAAAATGAAAAAAATGTGACTAAAAATTACCAAAAAAACTACGAAAATGTGACTAAAAAAAATACAAAAATTTGACAAAAATTTGACAAAAATTTGACAAAAAATGACCAAAAAGTTAAAAAAATGAGTTAAATACCCAACAAAAAAATGATGGAAAAAAAATCTGATGACGTGAGGACAAAGATCCTCTCGGTTCAGGCGGGAGTTAAGAGGTTAATTGAGGGTCACCATTTACAAGCTTCACCCATTTCACAAAACAGTCTGATATATAATTAATTACACATTCACACATTGCTAGTTGTAGGTAAATCCAAAGCCCAGCCCTCTCGCACTTCTACTCCGTCTCCCTTGGACCCGAGCCTGGAAAAAATCCCACAATTCAGGACACCAGCCTCGAAAGAGCTCTGAATTTCCAAATCAAAAAACAGCAGCGTGTTCTTGCCCGGGGGCTCGAGGGGAGCGGGAGTCGGTCCGCTGACGTCTTTCCGCTCGGGGCCTGGGACATACGGTAATAACGGCGGGATTTTAGATCGAGTTAAGCCTTCACTGACGCCAGGCCTCGCCGCGCTCTGACGGAGGCGCCGGGTAATTATTGCTCAGGTCGCCATGGAGACGGAGGCGAGTGACAGGCAGAGCATTCAGGGACGTTTTCAGCGCCGCGTTGATGGCCCGACATGTGGCAGTAACAGCTCCTTGTTTGGACTTTGGGGGAATAAAAATGAATTATCTGTATGTGTGGCTAAAGGGTTGTTATTTCTAACTTGCAGTACAACAAATAGTAGCCTCACAAAACCCCTGGAAGCTTTAAAGGGGGGGGGGTATTATGCAAAATGGACTTTTTCAAGCTTTCCATCATGTTATTCTAGGGCTGCTCGATTATTGAAAAAATAATAATCACGATTATTTTTGTCATAATTGAAAGCACGATTATTCAAACGATTATTTGTTGCCTTTAAAAAAATCCATCAAAAAAGTGACAATAATTCAGCAAAAGACAAAAATCCAGCAAAAAAGTGACAAAAATCCATAAAAAAGTGACAAAAATCCATAAAAAAAAGTGACAAAAATCCATAAAAAAGTGACAAAAATCCATAAAAAAAATGACAAAAATTGATCAAAAAAGTGACAAAAATCCATCAAAAAAATGACAAAAATCCATCAAAAAAAATGACAAAAATCCATCAAAAAAGTGACAAAAATCCATTAAAAAAGTGACAAAAATCCATAAAAAAAAAGACAAAAATCCATAAAAAAAGTGACAAAAATCCATTAAAAAATGACAAAAATCCATCAAAAAAGTGACAAAAATCCAGCAAAAAAGTGACAAAAATCCAGCAAAAAAAAGACAAAAATCCATTAAAAAAGTGACAAAAATCCAGTAAAAAAGTGACAAAAATCCATCAAAAAAGTGACAAAAATCCATCAAAAAAGTGACAAAAATCCAGCAAAAAAGTGACAAAAATCCATCAAAAAATTTACAAAAATCCAGCAAAAAAATGACAAAAATCCATCAAAAAAGTGACAAAAATCCATCAAAAAAGTGACAAAAATCCATCAAAAAAGACAAAAATCCATCAAAAAAGACAAAAATCCATAAAAAAAATGACAAAAATCCATCAAAAAAGTGACAAAAATCCATCAAAAAAGTGACAAAAATCCAGCAGAAAAAAGACAAAAATCCATCAAAAAAGTGACAAAAATCCATCAAAAAAGTGACAAAAATCCAGCAGAAAAAAGACAAAAATCCATCAAAAAAGTGACAAAAATCCAGCAAAAAAGTGACAAAAATCCAAAAATTTAAAATTAGAAAGAAAAAAATTGAAAAAAAATGAAAAAAATATTGGAAAAAAAATTGAAAAAAAAAATAAATAAAAATTATAATCAATTTTTTGCGATTATGCTAATTTTGTAATCGTTTACTGTTGTAATCGAAATCGTAATCGAATTTCGATTAATTGCACAGCCCTATGTTATTCTGTCACTCCCTCATTAAAAACATGCCTGAAGTGTTGCCTTGGCACATTCACGTATTTTTGAGTAATCTGTAAAAACTGTGATGGCGGCCATTTTAGGGATAGGTTTGCCTGAGTCCTCCTAGGAACGCCCCCACCTCCTGGAGACGCCTCCGAGCTTTCGTCACCAGCCAAGTAACCAACCACTGCTCCTCAGCAGAACCCCCTCCCCACTGATGCCACAGACAGCGTGTGGAGGGGGCGTGTCTAAAGGGTCAGAGGTTCTTAAAGAGACAGAGGCCTATTTCAAGACATTCACTACTAGGGCTGTGCAATTAATCGAAATTCGATTACGATTTCGATTATTACACTAGACGATCACAAAAATAGCATAATCGAGAACAAACGATTATTAAGGATGCCCTCCCGCCCGTCCATCCAAAGCGCAAAAAGTCCGTCCTGCTCGGTTTGTGTGACGCGTCTGATCAGCTGAAACACCAGCGCAGCCTGACAGAACTGTAAATAATATTTTACTAATATTTTTTATACCTAACTCTTGAGATAACGCCACTGTTAAGAGCTCACCTTGTGCTGAAAGGAGAACCGCTGTTTTAGAAGCCTCGATATCCTTTGTTTAGTAGAAAAGTCTAAAACTCTTCTTCAGGAGCAGATCAACGGAGCTAAAAACAAACTCTTATTACTTCATGCTGCTGAGATGATTGTTTCTGTTCCTTCGCATTTCACGAGCTAAAGGCTCAGGCTTTGGTTTGACATAAAAACATTAGCGCTGTGTGATGATGTCATCAGGCCGCGTGGCTCTGTTGGACAGGTGTGAGGGCTGGCCAGCAGGGGGCAGGTGTCCCTATCGGATTAGTTTAGAAACGTGAGCATGTTAAAAAAAAAAAAATGCTCTTATAGTCCAAAGAAAATGTAGTCCATAGTTGTTTTTTAAAATAATAATAAAAATTAAAGCCGCAAGCGGCGATGAAGGCCCTCGCCCTTGGGGACTCGTCCCTTGCAACCGCCCCCGCTCACTCTCGTCCCTTGCGGCCACCTCCGCTCGCTCTCGTTCCTTGCGGCCACCTCCGCTCGTTGTCATCCCTTGCTACCACCTTTGCTCACTCTCACGCCTTACGACCACCTCTGTTTGCTGTGGTCCCTTGCGATCAATCCTCATCACACTGATTTAAGTTTTATTACAGTGCATTTTATGCGAAAGACCCTTAAAGTTGCATTATAGTTCATTTTATGCAAAGTCCCTTAAAGTTGTATTACAGTGCATTTTATGCGAAAGTCCCTTAAAGTTGCATTATAGTTCATTTTATGCGAAAGTCCCTTAAAGTTGCATTATAGTTCATTTTATGCGAAAGTCCCTTAAAGTTGCATTACAGTTCATTTTATGCGAAAGTCCCTTAAAGTTGCATTATAGTTCATTTTATGCGAAAGTCCCTTAAAGTTGCATTACAGTTCATTTTATGCGAAAGTCCCTTAAAGTTGCATTACAGTTCATTTTATGCGAAAGTCCCTTTAAGTTGCATTACAGTTCATTATATGCGAAAGTCCCTTTAAGTTGCATTACAGTTCATTATATGCGAAAGTCCCTTTAAGTTGCATTACAGTTCATTTTATGCGAAAGTCCCTTAAAGTTGCATTACAGTTCATTTTATGCGAAAGTCCCTTTAAGTTGCATTACAGTTCATTTTATGCGAAAGTCCCTTTAAATTGCATTACAGTGCATTTTATGCAAAGTCCCTTTAAGTTGCATTACAGTTCATTTTATGCGAAAGTCCCTTTAAGTTGCATTACAGTACATTATATGCGAAAGTCCCTTTAAGTTGCATTACAGTTCATTTTATGCGAAAGTCCCTTTAAGTTGCATGACAGTGCTTTATATGCGAATGTCCCTATTAAGTTGCATTATAGTGCTATTGTGAAAATCCCTATGTAGTTGCATAATTGTGTTGTAATTGCAATAATCCCTATTTTGTTGCAGAAACTGTACAAACATGTTGATATTGCAGAAACTCTTAACACTGTATAAACTGTTAAAATCACTGACAGACTGCACTGTATCAGAAATTCTATTAAAATGCCGACAAAAAAAGAGAAAGGATTAGAGAAGTGTCACAGCCATGTTTGAACTGGCAAACTCCTCCACTAAAGACAAGCACACTATCACTGAGCTGTACCTCCATGGTAGTTAGACCCCGATGTGGGCTACTTTTGTCTAAATTATTGAGCAGAAGTTAGTTCCCAGCACACCACTGGAGGAGAGAGGTAATTTCAGGTCATGCACCCCACCCATACATTGGGGCGGGACCATAGGTGCGGTAAAAAAAAAAAAAAAAAAGAGCTAAGGTCAAAATTGATCCATTAATGTCATGATTGGCAAGCCAATGCACAAGCAGTAACACTACACAGGCACAACCAATCTCATGAAACGTCCTGTATTCATGTGTTTTAGGCTGTGACAATGTGTGCAGTTGCCCATGTAAAAGGTGAAAACAATATAAAAGTGTCATGGCTGTGTTTGGACTAGCTACCTCCTTCACTTGAAACATGGGCCTGATGATGGCTTGGTTTCTCGAAATTCCCAGGCTGGAATTTGGTCGCAGCAACACACTGGAGGAGAGGTTATTTCCCTGTTTTTAGTGAGTACTTCCTGGAAGGTGCTGAGTCCAAAAGAAAAAGGAAATAAAAGAGTGAACATTGGGATTGGATCCAGCAACCTCCTGTACACTAGTTCAGCTCTCTACCGATGGAGCTACTCCAGCTGAGTGAATAAAACAGCAGATTGGAAATTAATGTCATGAGAGATCATGCACTTGTGTGTTTGCAGGAAACGGATTCACAGTTTAGATCCCCCCCCACCTTCAACATGTCCCCGATTGTTTTCGACATATTCCCCAGTGTCCCCCATTTCTTTCTCTTTAGTGACGCATGTTTTGAAGCGTTTGAAAAAAAAAAAAAAAAAGGTAAAGTCAGAATTGATCCAACAACCTAATGGTTGGGAATCCAACGCTCAAGCTATGATGCCACACAGGCACAGAAACTTCTGCAAAATGTCCCTTACTCACGTGTTATAGGCTGCGACAATGTGTGCAGCATCCCATGTAAAAGGTGAAGGCAATATGAAAGTGTCAAGGTCGTGTTTGGACTAGCAAACCTCCTTCACTTGAGACGACCATGCTATCACTGAGCTGTAATTCCATGCAAACATGGGCCTGATGACTGCTTGGGTACTCCAAATTCACAGGCTGAAATTTGATCCCGGCAACACACTGGAGGGGTAATTTTCCTGTTTCTAATGAGTTTGGAACCATCGGCGACGATTCATGTTTTTACCAGAAAGTGCGGAGTCCAAAAGAAAAACAAATGAAAAGGAGTCTTGGTTGGGATTTGATCCAGCAACCTCCTGTACACTAACCCAGCTCTCTACCAATGGAGCTACTAAGACTGAGTGATTACTGCAGGGGATTTGACATTGATATCATGAAATACCCCGCACTTGTGTATTTGCAGGAAATGGATATACAGTATAGAAAATAATATATTCTATCATTATTTAATCAGGGTAAATTCCTGGCTGCCCAAAGAAACGTTGAGAGAGGGTTTCAGCCCTGCAGCACCCTCGATATTGAAGCAATATTTTGGAAAGACCCATATAGTACGAGGAGCACACAGAGAGACGGACAGGAAACAGACGAATTAAACTTCCTGTGATTGTACTGTTGAGAAAAACGTGAATTTGGAGGCAAAAACGTCCAAATTAAAGCTTCTGTCTGTGACATAGGGGTAGTATAAGTACCTATGAGTCCAAAAGTGTGGCTTTTGTGAAGAAAGGGAGAAATTTGGAAAATTGGCGAATTTCAGGAGACAGAGGCCTCTGACAGAGGCCAGTATGCAGCTAGGCTAAGACCTCTGGCCGTTTTCACGGAGGATGGGCGGGCCACTTACAAGCCACTTAAAAGCCAATTGAAGCCAAGATGGCCGCCTCCCTGTGCGAGTGGGCGTGGCGCTCCAAGTGAGTTTTGGGCTTGTCCTGATGTCCCCTCTCACTGTGGCGAGTGATTCGGGCGTACGCCCAAAAACGCCCCGATTTTTTTGAATTGGGGTCCACTTCCAGAGGGCGTTGTGGAGCCATTTTGTTGTGGGCGTGTCCCATTCGTCCAATATCATAAATTTTTTCGCCGCCCCAATGCCTCCGCCAATTTTGGTGAGTTTTCGCCCACGTTCAGCGGGTCAAAAACGCGATCATTTCCGGAGAAAAAAAATAATAATAATAAGAAACCACCCAAAAACAATAGTCCCTTGCCAGGACTGCGTCCGGCTCGGGCCTAAATATTAGGAGAACGGAGCGACATAGAGGCATGGTGTAATATATTTTTTGGTTTGTTATGATGAGTAGAAGACATCTGGAAAGTTTGGTGGAAATCGGACAAAATAAATTTTTCAGGGTATAGGAAGGTGGCGCTATAGTGATGTGCACCGTGAAGTAATTGATCTCTATGGAATCAGACCGTAAGTGGCCTTCTGTCAGCCAAGTATGATCCAGACTGGATAGAGCGCGCGCCTGCGAGGTGGTGTCAAATTTACATGACAAAACGTGTTTTTGGGGGGGCGCCATTCGAAACGGGGGGGTCTGAGTGAAAAAAAAGTCAGGTATTTTTTGTAGCCCCGTGTCAGGAGAGTCTGTTTAAACAGGTATGGGCTTATTCTGCTGAAAAACCAGGGACTAGTTTGTTGACACACAAGGCAGGTCCAGATAGACTCCCAAATAAAAGTCAAAGTCACGCCCACATCTTAGAAAATATGACATGACTATAATGTATTTTTTGGTTTCCAAAAGTGTCTAGAACATACTGGCATCATTGTCTAAAAAAGATTCAAAAGTGCAGTTTTCAAGGTATGGCTAGGGGGCGCTATCCTGGGAGCAGGCTACACATTAATGGCTTCATTCTGTTCAGTTTCAGGTGGCGCATTAGTGACATGAATATGAGCTCTGTGGGCTTATGCCTGTGAGCGTGAGCTTTCTTGGAAACAACGCGAAATCTACGCGTTTTTCGCCGCGGCGTTACGCGGAGACGGTGAAACTTTTTTGAGAAACGCTGGGCAAATATTGAATTTCAATATGTCTAGATGCGCTGTGCCAAATGTGATCTAAATCCGACGAAAAACCAGGGACTAGTTCGTTAAAACGTAAAATGAGTTTAGACGATGTCCGGGTTTGAAGCCAAGATGGCCGCCTCCCTGTGCGAGTGGGCGTGGCGCTCCAAGTGAGTTTTGGGCTTGTCCTGATGTCCCCTCTCACTGTGGCGAGTGATTCGGGCGTACGCCCAAAAACGCCCCGATTTTTTTGAATTGGGGTCCACTTCCAGAGGGCGTTGTGGAGCCATTTTGTTGTGGGCGTGTCCCATTCGTCCAATATCATAAATTTTTTCGCCGCCCCAATGCCTCCGCCAATTTTGGTGAGTTTTCGCCCACGTTCAGCGGGTCAAAAACGCGATCATTTCCGGAGAAAAAAAATAATAATAATAAGAAACCACCCAAAAACAATAGTCCCTTGCCAGGACTGCGTCCGGCTCGGGCCTAATAAGAAACCACCCAAAAACAATAGTCCCTTGCCAGGACTGCGTCCGGCTCGGGCCTAAATATTAGGAGAACGGAGCGACATAGAGGCATGGTGTAATATATTTTTTGGTTTGTTATGATGAGTAGAAGACATCTGGAAAGTTTGGTGGAAATCGGACAAAATAAATTTTTCAGGGTATAGGAAGGTGGCGCTATAGTGATGTGCACCGTGAAGTAATTGATCTCTATGGAATCAGACCGTAAGTGGCCTTCTGTCAGCCAAGTATGATCCAGACTGGATAGAGCGCGCGCCTGCGAGGTGGTGTCAAATTTACATGACAAAACGTGTTTTTGGGGGGGCGCCATTCGAAACGGGGGGGTCTGAGTGAAAAAAAAGTCAGGTATTTTTTGTAGCCCCGTGTCAGGAGAGTCTGTTTAAACAGGTATGGGCTTATTCTGCTGAAAAACCAGGGACTAGTTTGTTGACACACAAGGCAGGTCCAGATAGACTCCCAAATAAAAGTCAAAGTCACGCCCACATCTTAGAAAATATGACATGACTATAATGTATTTTTTGGTTTCCAAAAGTGTCTAGAACATACTGGCATCATTGTCTAAAAAAGATTCAAAAGTGCAGTTTTCAAGGTATGGCTAGGGGGCGCTATCCTGGGAGCAGGCTACACATTAATGGCTTCATTCTGTTCAGTTTCAGGTGGCGCATTAGTGACATGAATATGAGCTCTGTGGGCTTATGCCTGTGAGCGTGAGCTTTCTTGGAAACAACGCGAAATCTACGCGTTTTTCGCCGCGGCGTTACGCGGAGACGGTGAAACTTTTTTGAGAAACGCTGGGCAAATATTGAATTTCAATATGTCTAGATGCGCTGTGCCAAATGTGATCTAAATCCGACGAAAAACCAGGGACTAGTTCGTTAAAACGTAAAATGAGTTTAGACGATGTCCGGGTTTGAAGCCAAGATGGCCGCCTCCCTGTGCGAGTGGGCGTGGCGCTCCAAGTGAGTTTTGGGCTTGTCCTGATGTCCCCTCTCACTGTGGCGAGTGATTCGGGCGTACGCCCAAAAACGCCCCGATTTTTTTGAATTGGGGTCCACTTCCAGAGGGCGTTGTGGAGCCATTTTGTTGTGGGCGTGTCCCATTCGTCCAATATCATAAATTTTTTCGCCGCCCCAATGCCTCCGCCAATTTTGGTGAGTTTTCGCCCACGTTCAGCGGGTCAAAAACGCGATCATTTCCGGAGAAAAAAAATAATAATAATAAGAAACCACCCAAAAACAATAGTCCCTTGCCAGGACTGCGTCCGGCTCGGGCCTAAATATTAGGAGAACGGAGCGACATAGAGGCATGGTGTAATATATTTTTTGGTTTGTTATGATGAGTAGAAGACATCTGGAAAGTTTGGTGGAAATCGGACAAAATAAATTTTTCAGGGTATAGGAAGGTGGCGCTATAGTGATGTGCACCGTGAAGTAATTGATCTCTATGGAATCAGACCGTAAGTGGCCTTCTGTCAGCCAAGTATGATCCAGACTGGATAGAGCGCGCGCCTGCGAGGTGGTGTCAAATTTACATGACAAAACGTGTTTTTGGGGGGGCGCCATTCGAAACGGGGGGGTCTGAGTGAAAAAAAAGTCAGGTATTTTTTGTAGCCCCGTGTCAGGAGAGTCTGTTTAAACAGGTATGGGCTTATTCTGCTGAAAAACCAGGGACTAGTTTGTTGACACACAAGGCAGGTCCAGATAGACTCCCAAATAAAAGTCAAAGTCACGCCCACATCTTAGAAAATATGACATGACTATAATGTATTTTTTGGTTTCCAAAAGTGTCTAGAACATACTGGCATCATTGTCTAAAAAAGATTCAAAAGTGCAGTTTTCAAGGTATGGCTAGGGGGCGCTATCCTGGGAGCAGGCTACACATTAATGGCTTCATTCTGTTCAGTTTCAGGTGGCGCATTAGTGACATGAATATGAGCTCTGTGGGCTTATGCCTGTGAGCGTGAGCTTTCTTGGAAACAACGCGAAATCTACGCGTTTTTCGCCGCGGCGTTACGCGGAGACGGTGAAACTTTTTTGAGAAACGCTGGGCAAATATTGAATTTCAATATGTCTAGATGCGCTGTGCCAAATGTGATCTAAATCCGACGAAAAACCAGGGACTAGTTCGTTAAAACGTAAAATGAGTTTAGACGATGTCCGGGTTTGAAGCCAAGATGGCCGCCTCCCTGTGCGAGTGGGCGTGGCGCTCCAAGTGAGTTTTGGGCTTGTCCTGATGTCCCCTCTCACTGTGGCGAGTGATTCGGGCGTACGCCCAAAAACGCCCCGATTTTTTTGAATTGGGGTCCACTTCCAGAGGGCGTTGTGGAGCCATTTTGTTGTGGGCGTGTCCCATTCGTCCAATATCATAAATTTTTTCGCCGCCCCAATGCCTCCGCCAATTTTGGTGAGTTTTCGCCCACGTTCAGCGGGTCAAAAACGCGATCATTTCCGGAGAAAAAAAATAATAATAATAAGAAACCACCCAAAAACAATAGTCCCTTGCCAGGACTGCGTCCGGCTCGGGCCTAATGAACAAATAAAATAAAGTTGTTTTTTTAAGGCCACAAGTAATCATTTGAATAATCGTGATTTCAATTATTACTAAAATAATCGTGATTATTATTTTTTCTATAATTGAGCAGCCCTATTCACTACAGCCATTTTGAGAGAGCAATTTTATACAAGGCAGTTATTCTAATTTACTGCATTTACAGACCAACAGAAGGTTTGGTCATTATTGTAGTGTGATATAGACTGGTGCTATGTGACTGAAAAAAGCATAATACCCCCTCTTTAAAATAGTGGATTAGTAATGTAGTCTATTTAAAGGTAGCCTGGCTATCCCCAGACAAAATGCCACAAGTTATATTTAGTCTGGGGACCAAATCATGTTTATTGGGCGCGTCTGCACACAGCCAATCATGTAAATTGTATCTGATGACGTATGACGTACCCGCTGTAAACTTTCGAGCTAAACTATTTAGAACACGGTCTAAGGCTTGATCGAAAGATGGCGTCGCGTCTGCTGCTGTCATGTTGGATCCGTAAATTAACTTATTTTTTTTATCCCTAAAAAAATTACAAGCTCCCGTAATCTCGAATAGCTCGTCATCGTCTTGCCGTCCCTCCTCGTTCTGTGATTCTGTGATCCCAAATCCATGGGAAGATTTCGGAATGATTCGAGCGCACACAGCAGCACGGGTGATCCCAGGCTAATTTAAAAAGGGACTAAACACAGAGATTAAAAATGTTAAAATTAAGTATTTTCCTCAATGTTCTAGCAATGTCCTAGGGTGTAGATTGAGCCCAGGCCTGTTCACTAAAATCCTGCACTGTCACTCAAAAAGGTGTTAATTCGGGTCCGAAGAGCCGTCATGCACGAGCTTAATCTCTTAACTCCCACCTGAACTGAGAGGATCTTTTTCCTCACGTCAGATTTTTTTCCATCTTTTTTTGTTAGGTATTAAACTCATTTTTTGTAACTTTGTCATTTATTTGTAATTTTTTGTCACATTTTTGTATTTTTTTTGTCAATTTTTATCACATTTTTGTCAATTTTTTTTGTAATTTTTTGTCAAATTTTTGTAGTTTTTTTGGTAATTTTTAGTCTCATTTTTTGGTTTCATTTTTTGTTGCATTTTTGTCATTTTTTGTCAAATTTATATCACATTTTGTAATTTTTTTGTCACATTTTTGTAATTTTTTCGTCCATTTTTTGTCAATTTCTTGTGACATTTTTGTGACATTTTTGCCACTTTTTCATCAATTTTTCGTCACTTTTTTTGTCAAAGTTTTCCCACTTTTTTGTCACATTTCCATCATTGTTTTCGTCTCAGTTTTGTTGCCATTTCCACACCTTTTTTCCAGAAGCTTTTGGATCGAGGCAAAGCCAAACTGGAGAAAATGTGCTCGGTTCAGGTGGGAGTTAAGGAGTTAAAATAGAAGCTGCAGTTACGCATAAAACCCGAGGTGGCAGTAGTGAGTATAAAATGGCTAACTTGCATCTAGCCCCTTTAAAAGGTAGTCAAATTGATATTCATTGATATTGATATTTAAAAAAAGGCATAGTTTGTTTCGGCCTCTGACCAACACTACGTTTACACATTTGGCCGCTGCTCCAAATGACTCCGACAGCCCTGATTCAGACTGTAGTACTTGGTCTTGTATTGAGCGATAGAACATACCGTCAGGGACCTGCACCTCTCTGTAGCGGATGAGCTGACTCGGCAGCAGAGGTTTGGTGTGAGCGTGTTCGATCAGAGTGTCCTCCACCATCTGCATCATCCCCAGAGCAGACTGAAGGGAGAAAAAAAAACACAGGGAATCACTGATAAAGACGAGGCTTTGAAATGAATATCAAACACATCATCTTCCCTATAAGCCGTATCAAAAACTAGGAGTCATTTTGGGAATCACTTTCATCAACACATGTCAGAGTAAAGCAGACCTCTTTGATGATGTTCCCGTGGATCAGCGCTTCGATGTGTAGCCGAGACAGGAGCTGAGGGATGAAGGCTTTCAGTCGATGCAGAGTCACATCTGAAACACACACACGAGCAGTAAGTACAGTCATGATGTCACCTTTATCGTCCACCTTTCACCGAGCTTCATGGGGTGCAAAGGTTAAGGCAAAACTTCTATTAATGTGAATAGTGAAGCAAAGGGAAGATGAAATTACACCCAAAAGGAACAAGGTTGTAGAGGACACGTTCACATGACGATTACACAAAAAAACAAACAGTTTGGGCTCCTGCGGAGTTAACCTCTTACCACCCGCCAAAACCAAATGCATTCTCTCCACTTTGCCATTGTCGTCACTTTTAATTTCCCTTCTGTGTTTTTGTCACTTTTTTATTACTTTTTTGCTGGATTTTTGTCTTTTTTTTTGCTGGATTTTTGTCTTTTTTTTGCTGGATTTTTGTCCTTTTTTTGCTGGATTTTTGTCCTTTTTTTGCTGGATTTTTGTCTTTGCTGGATTTTTGTCTTTTTTTTCTGGATTTTTGTCTCTTCTTTGGCTGGATTTTTGTCTTTTTTTGGCTGGATTTTTGTCTTTTTTTGGCTGGATTTTTGCCTTTTCTTTGGCTGGATTTTTGTCTTTTTTTCCTGGATTTTTGTCTTTTTTTCCTGGATTTTTGTCTTTTTTTTTCTAGATTTTTGTCTTTTTTTTTCTGGATTTTTGTCTTTTTTTTTCTGGATTTTTGTCTTTTTGCTGGATTTTTGTCTTTTTGCTGGATTTTTGTCTTTTTGCTGGATTTTTGTCTTTGCTGGATTTTTGTCTTTTTTTTTTTGGATTTTTGTCTTTTTTTTTTTGGATTTTTGTCTTTTTTTTTCTGGATTTTTGTCTTTTTTTTTCTGGATTTTTGTCTTTTTTTTCTGGATTTTTGTCTTTTTGCTGGATTTTTGTCTTTTTGCTGGATTTTTGTCTTTTTGCTGGATTTTTGTCTTTTTGCTGGATTTTTGTCTTTTTGCTGGATTTTTGTCTTTGCTGGATTTTTGTCTTTGCTGGATTTTTGTCTTTGCTGGATTTTTGTCTCTTTTTTTTCTGGATTTTTGTCTTTTTTCTGGATTTTTGTCTTTTTGCTGGATTTTTGTCTTTGCTGGATTTTTGTCTTTTTTCTGGATTTTTGTCTTTTTTTGCTGGATTTTTGTCTTTTTGCTGGATTTTTGTCTTTTTGCTGGATTTTTGTCTTTTTACTGGATTTTTGTCTTTTTTCTGGATTTTTGTCTTTGCTGGATTTTTGTCTTTTTGCTGGATTTTTGTCTTTTTTTTTCTGGATTTTTGTCTTTTTTTCTGGATTTTTGTCTTTTTGCTGGATTTTTGTCTTTTTGCTGGATTTTTGTCTTTTTTTTTTCTGGATTTTTGTCTTTTTTTTTCTGGATTTTTGTCTTTTTACTGGATTTTTGTCTTTTTGCTGGATTTTTGTCTTTTTGCTGGATTTTTGTCTTTTTGCTGGATTTTTGTCATTTTTTTGGCTGGATTTTTGTCATTTTTTTTCTGGATTTTTGTCATTTTTTGCTGTTTTTTTTTCACTCTTTTTGTCACTCTTTAGCGCTTTTTTGTTGTGTTTACATCCTCATTTTCTTCTTTGTCATTTTATTGTTGACTTTTTTTCATATCTTTGTTGCATTTTTGTTGAATTTTTGTTGAAATTTTTGTTGAATTTTTGTTGAATTTTTGTTGAACTTTTGTCACTTTTTAATTGAATTTTTGTTGCGTTTTTGTTGAATTTTTGTCACATTTTTGTTGAACTTTTGTCACTTTTTAGTTGCGTTTTTGTTGCGTTTACATCCTTGTTTTCTTCTAATTTTTTGTCGCTGTTTTGGTGCTTTTTTCCCCAAGAAGCTTTTTGATTAGGGTAAAGCCAAACTGGAGAAAATGGGATCCGTTCAGATGGGAGTTAAGAGGTTAATCTTACATTGAGTTTGGTTTAACAGAGATTTAGGAGCTGCCAAAACAAGGGAATTTCATCTAATAATAGGATTTGTAATGTGTTTTGTAAGGATTCAGCATTTTGTGATAATAAAACAGATAGTTTTTGTGATATATTTCGGACTTGATAAAAACACCTCATTCTTTCTCAGTGTTTCGGTTGTGAAATACAGAGGCCACACCGGGGCTTGTTACGGGGCCGTGTTCCTGGTCCGCCCTGCAGTGAACGGTCTTTTTAATGAGCTCTACGGAGGCCAACACCAGACCCAGAGTTTACGAACCGTCCAGCGCCTCTCGCAGCTCGTCTTTGGTCCAGGCCACCTCGGTCATCAGCAGGCGCAGGTAGTACATGGCGTGTTGGTGAGGCTGCTCCGCACGGAAGTTATTCAAGGACCTCATGTACTGCAGGGAGAAACAAGAGGATCAAAAACTTACACCTACGCAGAAAGCATGACAGTATTGAAAGCGAATAATAGAGCATGACTATAAAGCATTTGCATATTGTCACGGTCATTATCTGACAACAATAAGGCTGCACCGATGCTACTTTTTCTAAAACTGATACCAGTACTTGCCGATACAGATACGAGTACAAGGCATTTTCTTCAACGTACTTTTTGAAGTGAATTTACGGTTTATAGACTGACAGAACAGCCCATGTCCAAAAGCTCCTCAACGCCTCTGCTTTATTCATTTATCTATTTGTATTTCACAATAGTATTGAGATGTTACTTATTACTGCAGATAAATGGTGTCTTTTCGCCTTTATTTCAGCTCTGTGTGGATTTTCTCGTGTGTTTATAGTAACTTATCCAGTAGCTACAGCATTGATTGTTTGGCTGCAGCTCATTATGCAATTTCACCATCTGTGAGATCAATAAAGTATCATCTTATCTCTTATCTTATCTTATTTTCGCTCAATATAAACTCTCTTTAAGCTTGATTTTCTGAGGACTTTTTAGTCGCTGGGTTAGTTTTTCAGATGAATAAACCCCTGGGCATAAAACGGTGTAAGAATCGCCAGAACTGTTAGCGGCTAGTTAGCGGCTAGTTAGCATCATTAGCCTGTATGTTGTAAACCCTGCAGACGCTGCAGCACGAACAACATTAAGCTCTGGTTAAATCCAGCACAGACTCTGGTTTAGAGAGCGCAGTCTGTAATAAAGTCAGCTCTATGTGGATTATTGTATTTACACTGAAGAATTCTCCAGTTTGTTGCCGTTTTTTCCTCCGCAGTGAAGAGCTGCGTCCCGTGGGAGCGCCGGCCACATGTCAAGTGGTATCTGGACTAAGGCTGCACGATACTGAAGTGACTTGCGATATGTGATGCGGCTGCGCAATATCGCGATAACGATATTATTGCGATATTTCACCAAACACGATATGTTCCATGTAACTGTCTCTCACATTAAGTCTTGTTTTTGTCCATATCTTTCGCTCCTACGCCCTCTAGACGGAACAATTATTTTAATTTTTTGGTTCCGCCCGACCTTAATTGATTGCGCACTCAGCCAAGCCATGCTACAGCAGCAGCTACGTTTCAGCTCGCTCCCTGAATTCAAAGGTGAAATAAATAAGAAAAACAAAGAAACAACAAGGAGAAAGATATTGGAGGTTTGTTTAGTTTGTTTATTTTAGTCATAAATCGCCCAATTCGTATTTTAATGTTTATTTTATTTATTAGAAGACAAGTAAGAGCTTACATGGACATTTAGCCCCTCGTGGAGGTCAGCTCACGAGGTTTGTCTTAAGTTTTACATGTTTTATTTTATTGTCAATTTTATGTTTTAATATTTGTTTGTTTTCTTATTTGTGCCCAGTGCCCAGTGCCCCCAAGCTAGTAAGTGTTAAACTAAAACTGAACTTTTACACATGACTTCAATGCATGAGTTTGAGTTGAAAAAATGTGTCAATCTCATTCGGATGAAGGCTATGGTGATGTTGCGATAAATTGTGGCTTCTCGCGATGCGGATATTGCATCATCTAATATCGCTATACGATATTTTTCGCGATATATTGTGCAGCCCTAATCGGGACCTCATTAATGAGTACGAGTATGAGTACAAGCGTATGGAATCGGCCCTAGAAAATAATAAGAGTTTAACCTCATAACTCCCGCCTGAACCGAAAGGATCTTTTTCCTCAAGTCAGATTTTTTTTCCATCATTTTTTTGTTGGGTATTCAACTCATTTTTGTAACTTTTCTGTCATTTTTTGTCATTTTTGTGGCAATTTTTTGTCACATTTGTCATCTTTTCTTCAATTTTTTTAATCAATTTTTTGGTAATTTTTTCGTCAAATTTTTATCCAATATTTGTCATATTTTAGTAATTTTTTTGTCACATTTTGTCACATTTGTCATTTTTCCATCCATTTTTTTAAATCAATTTTTTGTCATTTTTTTCGTCATTTTTTTGTCAATTTCTTGCCACTTTTTCATAAATTCTTCATCACTTTTTTGTCAATGTTTTCTCACTTTTTTGTCACATTTCCGTCATTGTTTTCGTCTCAGTTTTGTTGCTATTTTCTCACCTTTTTTCCAGAAGCTTTTGGACTGGGGTAAAGCCAAACTGGAGCAAATGTGCTCAGTTCAGGTGGGAGTTAAGGGGTTTTAAGGCGAGACACTGCAGGTAAAATATCAATTTGAAGCTTTTGCTGTAGATTACTGATATAAACATGAACATTAAGTTTGTCATTTTATTTTGCTATTGCTTTTTCAGCTACAAAATGTAACTAATGGACAGAGCCAGCTTTAAATGTATGATATTTTGTTGATACATTAGTTAAAATGATCTGAATTATTTTCTGTTACGCCCCCCCTTTGGAAGAAGAAAATATTTTGCGACCCCTTCGACTGAAATGAGCTGAATTGCATCTTGGACTTTGACTTGGTTTTAGTTCACAGGTGAATTTGTTTTCAGCAGAGATTGATGTTAGCCTTTAATCTAAACCATTCTGAAGATGGAGCAGGTGTCGGGACTCACCGCCTCTTTGATGATGTCGAAGCGTTTCTCGTCGATCTCGAACGTGGCCATTTTCTCGATGATCTTCTTCAGGATGATGTGCTGCTTGTCGTTGTAGCCTTTCACTGAGAGCTGCGGCACAGAAGGACGTTAGCGACGGGAGCGAGGGCGACGGCCTGGCCAAGGTTTGGTTTACAGTGCCTCGAAAGTATTCATACACCTTGACCTTTTGAACATTTTGTCATGTTTACAACCCTAAACAAAGATTTTATTTTGATTTTTTTACTGAATGTTCACACACAAGTACAAGCTTTGGTCAGATGAGACACAAACTGAACTTTTTGGCCCAAATGCAAAACGTTATGTATGGAGCAAACCTAACACTGCTCATCGTCCTGAGTGCACCATCCCCAGTGTCAGATGGGGGGGGGGAGCATCATGCTGTGGGGCTGCTTTTCCTCAGCAGGGACTGGGGAGAATGTAAGAATAGTTGTGGAGATGGATGGAGCCAAATACAGGGACATTTTGGAGGAAAACCTGCTGGAGTCACAAGAGAACTGAGGCTGGGGCGGAGATTCACCTTCCAGCAGGACAGTGACTCTAAACACAAAGATAAATCTAATAATAATAATAATAATACACAAGTCTTATATAGCGCTTTTCAGGAGACACAAAGACGCTTTACAAGTGAGACAAACAAACAAAGATGGCAGAGCTATTGTTGGTTGTAGGTGGTCAGTAAGTCTGAGTTTCTGATGTGGATGGGGAGTGAGTTCCAGAGGGTGGGGGCGGCGATGGCGAAGGCTCGGTCCCCCAAGGTTTGGTGCTTTGATTTGGTGATGGGTTTGAGAAGGTTTAAGTCGGTTGTAAATCTACAATGGAATGGTTCAATAAAAAACATATTATTGTGTTAGAATGGCCCAGTTAAAGTCCTGACCTAAATTCTATTGAAAATCTGTGGAAAGACCTGAAAACTGCTGTTCACAAACGCTCTCCTTCTAATGTGACAGAGCTGGAGTTGTTTTGTAAAGAGGAATGGGCTAAAATGTCAGTCTCTACATGTGCTAATCTTGTAGAGTCAGACCCCAAAAGAGAAGAAAAGGGGGTTCCACAAAGTATTCATTCATGCTGTATGAATACTTATGCAAGCCCCACTTTTCTGTTTTCTATTTTTTGAATAATAACAGAATCATGTATCATTTTGCTTTCACTTCACAGTTGTCTGTTACTTGTGTGTGAACGTTCAGTAAAACAATCAAAATAAAATCTTTATGTTTAGGGTCGTAAACATGACAAAATGTGCAAAAGTTCGAGGTGTATGAATACTTTCGAGAGGCACTGTATGTGCATGAAGCTGGTAGAAGTGAATACTACACTTAAGAGTAAAACCGAGGGAGACAACACCATCTAATGAAAGATGAAAGTAAAAGGGAAGGTTTTCTTTTCTATCTCGTCATTAATGTAGAGCACAGAGTGTGAGTGGAAAAAACAGAAGCAGAAAAGATTGAAACATTGGAAAGAAAAAGTAGAAGTAAAACGTGCAAAGGACCTGCTCCTTTTATTCTTAGTCTTAGTAATCGAATATCAGAGCCGATACTGGAAAAAATATAATATCGGGAATTGATTCCAAATATCTGATACTGAACAGACACCCGTTTAGGCTTTCAACGTTTTAATCTAAATCTAAGTGAATGTGGGCATCTTCACTTTGAAGCTGAGAATCTGGAGAATTCAATTGCCGAGTTAGTTTTAAAGAGGGGGTATTGTGCTTTTTTCAATCACATAGCACCAGTCTATATCACACTACAATGATGAGCAAACCTTCTGTTGGTCTGTAAATGCAGTAAATTAGAATAACTGCCTTGTATAAAATGTCTCTCTCAAAATGGCTGTAGTGAATGTCTTGAAATAGGCCTCTGTCTCTTTAAGAACCTCCGAGCCTTTCCGACACGCCCCCTCCACACGCTGTCTGTGCATTGTGATTTTTGGTTGAAAAACACTGCTGTAGGTCACATCTAGTTTGCAAGAAAAGATAAGACTTTATTGATCTCACAATGGAGACAAGAGGAACGTTCACTTTTTAATTCACGGCAGCCACTTTAACCCCTTAACTCCCACCTGAACCGAGCACATTTTCTCCAGTTTGGCTTTACCCCAGTCCAAAAGCTTCTGGAAAAAAGCTGTGAAAATAGCAACAAAACTGAGACGAAAACAATGATGGAAATGTGACAAAAAAGTGATGAAAACTTTATTAAAAAGTGGCAAAAATGTCACAAAAATATCACAAGAAATTGACGAACAAATGACAAAAATGTGACAAAATGTGATAAAAATGTGACAAAAAAAAGTACAAAAATGTGATAAAAAATTGACTAAAAAAGTTACAAAAATTAGTTGAATACCTAACAAAAAAATGATGGAAAAAAAATGTGATGACATGAGGTTCAGGCGGGATATAAGAGGTTAAACAGTCTCTTGGTATCGGTCAATATCAGATATCGGCAGATACTCAAACCCGAGTATCTGAAGCAAAAAGCTGGATCGGTGCATCTCTATTTTTTACCATCAAATATCTTACACAAGCCCAATATTCTGACTTTTCTATAAATAGGGTTCTGTTTTCTTGTGGAACATAAAGCCAACCATAAAGAAGGTGCCGCAGTAACACAAACAGCTTCATGAAAACCCAGAACACTGTCACTTAATCCTTCCAAGTTTGCAGAGTCACCTAAACTCTCCCTTCTCCCATGACTCAGCAGAGCTCCCTGAAGCGCAGTCTGACACCTGTAAAAACTAATCTGCGACAACATCATTAACCTTGAGAGCGCTGCTGCCTCCGACCCGCCGACTGTAATCCATTATAAAAAGCCTCGTTACTGAAGCAGTGACTGGAATTTAAGTTACACGGAGATAAACGCAGCATGACTGAATGATGAAGACTCTGAACCATCTATTCACCCGACGTCTAAAGCGGGGAGTGTCAAACCGCACAGATTTTGATCTTTAAAGCTGTTTTTGCAACTCAAGTTTTTATCCGATATGTCGTTCATTTCTCATTCATGCCGCGCTATCGTGCTCCACAATTAACAAACATGTGATTCTTGCATGAAACTTTAGCAGTGCATATTTCAGTCTTCTCTCTAATGTTCATTTTCCATGAACTTTGACAATAAACGTTGTTGAGCAAGGTCATAATTTCCCAAGAAATTTAGATTTAATTCCAGTGTGGATCTAGTTTAATGCTTTTTAATGACATTTAACCTCTTAACTCCCGCCTGAACTGAGAACATTTTTTCCAGTTCAGTTTTACCCAAATCCTGTAGGCCAGTGTAACGCCTCATTTGAAAGCTAAGATCTACAAAACTCATCTAAATGGATCTTGTTCCTCACTTCATCAGATTTTTTGCCCATCATTTTTTTGGGGGGGTTTCAACTCATTTTGGTTGTTTTTTTCTTCATTTTTTTCACTTTTTGTGACATTTTTTGTGACATTTTTTGTGACATTTTTTGTACTTTTTCTTCACTTTTTGTCATTTTTTTTGGTTAATTTTTTGTAATTTTTTGGTAAAATTTTCAAATATTTGTCACATTTTTGTCATTTTTCGTAAATTTTTCCTCACTTTTTTGTCAATGTTTTCTCACTTTGTCACATTTTCATCCTTGTTTTCGTCTCAGTTCTGTTGCTATTTTCACACCTTTTTCCAGAAGCTTTTGGACTGGGGTAAAGCCAAACTGGAGAAAATGTGCTCGGTTCAGGTGGGAGTTAAGGGGTTACGGTCTTGGTTTTGGCACACATCATTTAATGACTTTCAATGCCCCGCGGAAACCCAAGTAACTATTGATTACTTTTTGTAATATTCAGCTAAAAAACATCTCATTATTCCTAAACGGTCAGAAATTTAGAAACACAAGCGATCACTACAAAGCATGTTTGGAAATACAATTAAAACTTATCTCGTCTAATGGCTGGTGTACACTCTGGGATTTTTTTTTGTCTTAAAGAGGGGGTATTCTGCTTTTTTCAATCACATAGCACCAGTCTATATCACACTACAATGATGAGCAAACCTTCGGTTGGTCTGCAACTGCAGTAAATTAGAATAACTGCCTTGTATAAAATGTCTCTCTCAAAATGGCTGTAGTGAATGTCTTGAAATAGGCCCCTGTCTCTTTAAGAACCTCTGACCCTTTCCGACACGCCCCCTCCACACGCTGTCTGTGGCATCAGTGGGGAGGGGGTTCTGCTGAGGAGCAGTGGTTGGTTACTCGGCTGGTGACGAAAGCTCGGAGGCGTCTCCAGGAGGTGGGGGCGTTCCTAGGAGGACTCAGGCAAACCTATCCCTAAAATGGCCGCCATCAGAGTTTTTACAGATTACTCAGAAATACGTGAATGTGCCAAGGCAACACTTCAGGCATGTTTTTAATGAGGGAATGACATAACAACATGATGTAAAGCTTGAGAAAGTCGATTTTGTATAATACGCCCCCTTTAAAAAAATGTCTATGTAAAATCTAGTTCGTGGAGATCCCAGACTTGGATAGAGAAGTCAAATTCTAAACACTGCCACCCTTGGACCGTCTGTATCCGAAATCCTCTCCCCAAATCTCATGACCACACAGCACCAGTCATACCATTTACATTGTAGATTCTCATTGAAGGAATATGTGTAACCCACCTAAAATTAGCACAGTATTAAGTGGTTATATGCCTTTAATTTGAGCGTACACGTATATTACCGAATGTGCCCAGTAGAGGGTGCTACAAGTGTTGCTGTAAGCACACCTCCATCTTGTGGAAAAGCCAAGACAGCACACGGTGAAAAAACGTGATAAAATCATTACTTAGTGGTGTTCATAACCATGTATTTTGGGTTCATAGAGGAAAGCTAATTGCCGGATGTACTGGAGGAGAGGATTTGTCCCGCTTTGTTTTCATCTTCTCTCCGGTGAGTGACATGTTCTGCTAAGCTATGCTATTTTTCTGCTAGCTATGTGCATTGTGAATTTATTTTTCGAGTGTCAAGATAGAATTGCTGAATTTATGTATTTTCAAGACGATAGTGAACAAACATAAAAAACAACAACTGGAGAGTATGTACAACTATGTACGAATCAAAAACTATTTACGGAGAGGGTTGTTACACTGTCATGTGCATTTTTAATGCCACATGTAAATATTGCGCACTGTGTGAAAACCTGAGTTTACTACACTGTTAACTTTGAATGTGAATGATTTAAACCAGAATTGAATGTTTTGTCATTTACTGAATAGTGATTATTATTACCCTGCCATGCAGGTTGGTTTTTGATTGACCTGATTCGAGTCGGACCATTCAATGTGAGCCTGGACTGGAGTTGCTGGATCCTCAGTCGAGGACGTTCTGGACGTTCTAACATCCTTGGTGGACCTGGGTCCCATCGTACACCGTTAAGCTGAGATATTGTGCACAAAAGGTCATACTACCCGGGTAGTGGTAAATCAGAGCTCTGACCATTCTTTTTATTTTATTTTTATGGACATTTGAGCCCTCTTGGGTATTTTTGAGTTTTGTGAATTGGATCAAGGATCGAAGGACTGTGGGGACTGGTTAGGGGTAAACAAAAGAAACTTCTGGAACTTGTGGAAATGGAAAATAAATGCCGGCTTTGTTCATCTTTATTATAAACGGTGTTCTATTGTTATTTCACCTTCATTCCTCCTTTAGAACCTAGATTCCTGGGTACTTGTATTGAGCTTAGTGGTTCACTTTATACATGCTACATATGGATATGGAATTATATCGGTAAATAATGAGAAGTAGCTCTTTCTTCATCATAACAGTGTTGATTACAATTACAGGAGAAGCTTTTTTTTCCCCAAAATCATGCAGCCCTACAGAGCTAATCATGTTTATCAACCAAGCCAATCACAGATAAGCACGGAGCGGTTATCATTAAAAAAAAAACACCACAAACTCACAGCACAGCAGCAGTAAATGAAGCCAAACCAGTTAGAAGTGTTAGAACATTTCCAGCCAAACTCTCTCGACTCCTTCCTTCCTCTGTTTGTTTTTACTTACGAGAATGGCATTCATCCCTGAGGCTACTCCATAGTACAGCCCTGCCAGTCGCGCTGCATATGTATACTCTTTTAAATCATCCTTCAGTAATCTGAGCAACAGGTAGGTCATGTTGCAGTGAAGGGGGTCTGCGTAAAGGTAGCGACTGATGGAGGAGGGGGTGGGGGGAGGGAAAACACAAAGAACATGGGAAGAAAATGAGGTGAAAACTTGAATGAGAAGCGGATGGACATAAAAGAGTATGGATATGCAGCCTCGGGACCAGCGCTTTTATAAACTGTCCTCGTCCGTTTTTATGTCGACAAAACAAGATTTAAGAGTTCACTGAGCCTGATGGGACTGAGTTGGAAAGACTATGATAAAGGAGATCGAGGGAGTGAAGGAAGAGGGAGTAAAAAAATAATAAAAAGGAGATGGAGAACACACTCGAACTGAAACAGGTCTGTGCAGATGGCGTCACAGAGTTATTCAATGTGTTATTTCACTATTACACTCAGGGTTCTCTTTAGAAGGAGAAAGTAAAGAGTTAAGAGCTGGAACGATACGCTTTTATGCATCATGATATAGTTTAGTCAAGAGGAAATTGCAACACTTTGTTCAGAAAGTCTCGAAAAAGAAAACGAGAACTTTTTAACCAATTGTGAATGTGAGAGAAATCAGAAATATTTTTTTGAAAAGTACAAAGACATTTACAGGCGTGGCTTGTTCATGTATCCATTTATATTCTTTGCACAAGCAAGTTCAATTTTAGGCTTTTTAACCTTTTAACTCCAGCCTGAACCGAGGGGATCGATTTCCTCACGTCAGATTTTTTTTCCAACTTTGTCATTTTTTCGTCTATTTTTTGTCATTTTTTGTCACATTTTGTCACATTTTTGTACATTTTTTGTTATTTTTTTGTCATATTTATATCACATTTTTGTCATTTTTTGCAAATTTTTGGTCATTTTTTTAAAATCAAATTTTTGTTATTTTTTTTGTCACATTTTTGTCAATTTGTTGTTATTTTTTTGTCATATTTATATCACATTTGGTCATTTTTTTTAAATCACATTTGTCACATTTTTTGTCACACTTTTGTCACTTTGTCATTTTTTGTCACATTTTTGTCATTTTGTGTCACATTTTTGTCACATCTTTTGTCAATTTTTGTAATTTTTTTGTAATTTTTTAATCACATTTTTGTTATTTTTTTTGTCATTTTTCGTCAATTTTTTGTCATATTTTTATCACATTTTTAATTCTTGTCATATTTTTGTAACATTTGTCATTTTTTGTCACATTTTTTTTGTCATATTTTTATCACATTTTTGTTATCTTTTGTCATTTTTTTGTCACATGTTGTCACATTTGTCATTTTTTGGTCATCTTTTTGTCACATTTTTGTCATTTTTTCGTAATTTTTTTTTGTCAATTTCTTGTGACATTTTTGTCACTTTTTCATCAATTTTTCGTCACTTTTTTGTCAATGTTTTCTCACTTTTTTGTCACATTTCCATCATCATCATCGTCTTTTTTTGCTGGATTTTTGTCACTTTTTTGCTGGATTTTTGTCACTTTTTTGTTGAGTTTTTGTCATTTTTGTCGCTTCTTACGGTCACTTTTTAGCTTTTTTTGTTGCGTTTACATCCTCATTTTCTTCTCATTTTTTCCCTCCGTTTTGAAGAAGCTTTTAGATTCGGAGAATTTAGAGAAAACATGTTCAGGTGGGAGTTAAGAGGTTAAAGTATTACATCTATTGCAAAACGATACATCATCCCAGCTCTAACAAGGACACTTTTCTCCATAAACAACCCCTATTCAAAATGTGAAAACAGAAATCAGTCTTCATCGTCGGCTAAAGCTCACCAGCCCAGTCTTGTTTCAGTCGGAGTGGCTCGGTCGTATGGAGAGAGTCAAAGGGGTGGGACAGAGGCGCAGGTTTGGAATGCGGTGAACAGAGCGACCGGAGCGTGATACTTACATACATCCCATAGACGGTATTTTGGAGGTCATAGTTGAGGCCGGCTAACTCGGCTGCATATGCATACTCATTCAGGGAGTCTTTGAGGAGCTCCAGGTATAAATAAGCCATGTTACAATGCAATGGGTCCACGTACGCAAACGGGCTGCGGAGAGAGCACTGGGTTCAAACAAACATGTACTTGGCAAAGACGGAAGTTCTGTTCAGCTGAAGTCTTTGCTCTTTAACTTTCATTTCATTTATATGTTGAATCTTAACAACCGTGTATAGCTTTATGTCACCTTTTTTCTGTAAGGCGCTTTAAAGTGGACATATCATGCATAATTAAAGCTCAATAACATTACTCCGGCACCTCAGCATTGATATTATACATTTTATACTTTGAAAGGACAATACGGTTGGGTACCGTTAATCGATACCCGTATGGTTTCGAAATAAAAGGTATCAAAAGTATCGAAATCTTCTATCTTAGGATCCAAGTATTGGTCAAGAGACAGCATTAAAGGAAGTCATCTGTTTCAGCTCAAATAAATGTTTTTTCCTCCATTTTGCTCAGTTCATTTAATTACATCTTTTCTTTTTTGCCCAATTTTTTTGCCCTTTTTTTTTCCACTTTTTCCCCCTTATTTTTTTCAAAAATATTCCCAATTGTTCACATTTTTTCTTACCATTTTCTCTATTTTCCACCCATTTTTTTTCGGATTTCTCACATTTTTTCCTCCTTATTTTTTCCACAATTTCTCAATCTTCTATCTTAGAATCCAAGTAGAGGTTAGATTTTAGGCCCGAGCCCGAGCCCGGCCCGAGCCCGACCCGACATTCGGGCCGGGCCGGGCCGAGATTTCCCGCATGAGAGTCGGGCTCGGGTCGGGTCGGGCTCAAGTTTTTTTTTTTTTAATTAATGTCATTATAATCTCTAATAAAAATCTATGCAATATGCGGAGTCTATTGGATACAAAATGTGGCAATACGCAATATAAAATAGAGGAGTCCGGGAGGGAGGTGGTGCAGGTGCGGGGGGCGGGCGCACGTGCTGCTGTGATGTCACGTTTAAGCAGCAGGTCAGGCTGTGATACCGGCGCCACACAGAGAACATCACTCTTCACTCTTTCTCTCAGGACAGCGTTTCATTAACAGTGGATAAATAAGCAGTTTGGTTCCTGTTACTGCGTAAAAAGTAGCTTTTGTAAAGCGCCATGTTTATGAAACATGAAGGAGGAGAGAGAGAGAGACGGCAAAGAGGAGACAAGACACATTAAGCTGCTCCGCGCCGCGTACGTCTCTGCCCCCCCAGGTATGTGCGCTACTGCTGCGTGCACGTATGCCGTGCGCGTAGCCGCGTACCTCGCAAACAAGGTGCTGCTGTGCAGATGCACCTATCTGAGCCTTAAATAAATCATTATTTACGTCGGGTTTGTTTCGGGTTCGGGCTGACAATTCACGTTAATTGCTCGGGCTGGGTCGGGTCGGGCTTTATAACCGCGGGCTCGGGTCGGGTCGGGCTTGATTTTTTGGGCCCGATCTAATCTCTAAATCCAAGTATTGGTCAAGGGACAGCATTAAAGGAAGTCACCTGTTTCAACTCAAATAAATGTTTTTTCCTCCATTTTGCTCAATTCATTTAATTACATTTTTTCTTTTCTGTCCAATTTTTTTGCCCTTTTTTTCTAATTTTCCTCAATGTGTTTCACTTTTTTCCCCTTATTTTTTTCCACAATTTCTAACAATTTTTCCCTAAAATATTCCCAATTTTTCACACATTTTTTCTTACCATTTTCTCTATTTTACACCAATTTTTTTCAATTTCTCACATTTTTTCCCTTATTTTTTCCACAATTTGTCCCAAAAAGAATCCAAATTTTTCACCTATTTTTTCTTACTATTTTCTACCCATATTTCTTCGATTTCTCAACAAAAAAAATTCCCTTATTTTTTCCATAGTTTCTCACAATTTTTCCCTAAAATATTCCCAATTTTTCACCTATTTTTATTACTATTTTCTCCATTTTTTTTTCCAATTTCTCAAATTTTTTCCCCCCTTATTTTTTCCACAATTTCTCACAATTTGTCCTAAAAAGAATCCCAATTTTTCACCTATTTTTTATTACTGTTTTCTCTATTTTTGGACACAGCGTCACAGCGTCACAGCATTAGAGCACACAGTGAAAGGTGATATTAGCAAAGAGTTAAGGGCTCAGACTATCAGACTACCTAAAATACTAGGTCGCTTTAACATGGTTATAACATGGTTTAAAACTATTTAGCATGATATGTCTCCTTTAAATTACCTGTATAACTGAATTGAACAAAACAAACATTACTTTGGAACCCCCACAGTTATCGTACAAGTATACTTTACCCTCTGTCGGTAATAATGAGTTTGTCGTGTACCTGAAGAACTCAAAGTTGAGGCAGGCTTTGGGAAGGAAGAACTTGTCGTCCTGTTTGAACCACACTTTACTCATGGCCGTGTCCTGAAAGAGAAAGAGCAGACGGACACATGAGTGCGTTGTGGGGCAAACATTGTTGTTATATGTATGTCGACGCCTGCGGATGTCTATACTGGGTTTATGAAACAAAAAAACTGGCACAACGTTAAATGTCCTCTGTCATAATGAGCTCAATTTGTGTGAGAAGAACCACTAACCACTTGGCACTGTCAGACTGGGGTTGCGTCCGAAACCATCAAATTATAGCCTCTAAGCACTAACACCAGAAACTAATCCTTGACCTTTCATGGGGTCGACTGCTAGATCTCTATGCAGTTAGTGAACTAGAGCTTCAGACCTATTTTGCACAATCCATCCGTCCTCTTCTTTAAAGTTATTGGTGGAGCGCAGGCCAAACAAAGGTGCATGTCGCCCCCTAGTGTACAGTGTCCAAAAACATAGTGTCCAAACAAACACACTTAGGGTGTATGCAGTGAGTTATGGGATGGCACATAGCTCCTAAGCGGCGATAAGGGACCATCAGAGGTCCCTATGCTAGTGGCTAAGATAGTTAGGAAGTAGTTAGGGAAAGAAGCCTCAGTGCTAACTGACAGACCAATTCGGACTCTACATATAATGGCGGACGCTGACGCACATCCGGCTTGGCGTAAGACCTCCAACCAATTTACCGCTTTCGGACGGAGCCTGGGATTTAGAACTAGTACTATTTTTAATACTTTTTAAGGCGAGACACGGCAGGTGAAAGTATTGATTTTTCACGCTGTGGTCGAAGGGGAGATTTTTATCTATTTTTCTCCCTTTACATCTTAGTTTTCATGTCAGATATAAAAATGAAAAAACTCAGCCGCATTATGTTAATTTTATGACAGATTTTACATCCACGTGTCCTGCTAAGGGGCCCCGTGATGACGCCTTCACCCAAATATGGTGTTTTTCCTCCTACGAGACGCTGGAGCGGAAAAGTCGGAGAACGGGCCGAGCATGCGCACTCGCTACAAAACTTCAGGGCTGGTTTTCTCTGAATGAGAGAAGCCGCACTCGGGCAGAGCCTGAGCCCTTATAGAAGCTCCCACAGACTCCAAACTTTACAGTCTGAGACACAACAAGATTTTGAAGGTTTTTTCAGAGGGATTTTTTAATATCTAATTCCTAGCCTGATTTATTCAGCTTTGAAACTAAAAAAAAAAGGCGGAATTTTTTTTTTTACAGATTTTTTCACTGATGATTAGTTTATTGAAAAACTAAACAAAATGTCCAAAATCCCCTCTGAAAAAATCTTAGTTACTAATATGTCAATAAAATAAAACTATAAATTTTAATCTGGCTCAATTCATTATTTTGATTTTGTTGCCCAAAATATAGGCAATTTTGGCCATTTTAATGCTCAAAATGCCTTATTTTTATGTGGAAACATAAAATGACAGAAAAAGTGCAATACATTTTTTTCTCATATTTATATCTGTAATGTTCAGCAAAAGTTTCAAATTGACATCTCTACATTTATTTATTTTTCCCTATTCACCTGCAGTGTCTCGCCTTAAAATGGCACATTCTCTCACTACACCTGTGACAAAAGAACGTGCGTGAAGGTGCATGTGGTGATGTTGCTGTGAAACACTCGCCTTGATCAAACTGGGCACGGAGGGCGCGTCCTTCTCCAGAGGGTAGATCTCAAAGCTGGTGGGAATGAACTCGTTTTTCATGGGCAGTTTAAACTTCCCGTTGAGGTCGGCGTTGGCCCATTTCTGAAGCACACAGACAGTTATTTAGCGCTCGCTCTTGTGTCGTTCCATCGCGGCGCTCCGTTTCACCTGGATGGTCTCCTCTGAAATGGCCTCCTGCTTGTACTGCGTGCCGTACCACTCTTCCGTTTTGTCCGTCTGACCCTCGAACGACTTTGACACCACCGCCACTCTGAAAAAAACAAGACAAGATGTAGGTGCGGCCTCGCTTTGTATTCACCGAGCCAGCGGAGTAGCCAAATATGTGATTCTCTACACAAAGAGTCTGGAACCTCGTCTTTCTTGTCTGCACAAAACCACATTTTTCTGTCTGTATCTCTCTGTGTATAAGATCAGGCCCTTCTCTTTTGAAGCTGGAGAGAATAAAACCTACAGAATGGTATCATACCAGAGAGAGAGCAACTCCAGAGACACATGTTGTTCGCCCAAAAAAATCAAAGGCCGGCGCCTCTTTGATCACAGCAAGAAGGAAACACAATCTCAGCCCTGCTCAACAATTGTCCCGGCAACGCTCGGAAAGATTATTTATAGATGAAGGAACTTAGGAAAAGTGCAAAATCAAAGAAGAAAATGCATTTGGAGATAATATCTAGGTGGGAACTTCACCCGCTTAGTGCTTAAAGGAATAGGCCACCGTTTTTACATACTGAGATATGTTCTGACCTAGTTTTAGTCGAGTTAATATATCCCCGTCTGGTCTTTGTCCGTGCGCTCTGTCAGGCAAACGGAGCACATACGCAGCCTCTCCCAAATGTCATATAGCTCCAAAAAAGCTCACGATAGAAGCTCCCAAGCTCTTCCACGTGTTCCCTATTTAAATAAAGTTACGTGAAGTGTTTTCATGCGAAGTATATTTACACAGAAATGTAACATGTCGATTTTATAAGCAGATAAAAAGGGGGACTATATTGTGAGGCGTAATGATACGAGGAGTAAAACGTCCGCGCAGTAACTCCTAAAGACTTCCCCCGCTCACTTCCGTCAATAGAAGCTCCTTTAAAAAAACAGGCTCCCTGCTTTACTATCACTCATTTTGTATATCTGTGGTTCTCAACTCAGGGTTTATACAGGCACATACAAGTCAAATGTAAGTAAGGGATAATGTATAGAACGCTGGTCATTATCAGTAAGTCAATAAGTACCGACAGGGCGAACCTGAAGTTTGGATTTTGTGAGTACTTTTTAGTCGCTGGGTTAGTTTTTCAGATGAATAAGCCCCTGGGCATAAAACGGCTTAAGAATCACCAGAACTGTTAGCGGCTAGTTAGCAACATTAGCCTGTATCTTGGAAACACTGCAGACTCCGCACTGCAGGACTAACGACATTTAGCTCTGGTTAAATCCAGCACAGACTCTGATTTAATGAGTGTAGTCTGGAGAATTCTTTAGTGGAAATACAAATATGTTGCCTGCCCCATTATAAAGGCGGTCAGGGCTCCCCCACCGAAGGAACAGTTCAAATTCCACCGACCTGACGTGCTCCGGTCTGAGTTTGTCCAAAACCATCTCGATCAAGTCGGGCCTGAAGTCTTCCAAAAGATACTCCGCAGCGAGGACTTCCTCCAGAGGGTAGTACTGGAAAAGATGAAGACGACTTTGAGTAAAATTAAAACAGAGCACCAGAGCACAACATCTCAGGGAAATTCTGCTTGAAAAAAGAAACAAATGTAGCTGGATAACGACATTCAGACATAAACCTCTTAACTCCCGCCTGAACCGAGAGGATCTTTTTCCTCACGTCATCAGATTTTTTTTTTCATCATTTTTTTGTTGGGTATTCAACTCATTTTTGTAACTTTGTCATTTATTTAGTGAATTTTTTGTAATTTTTTCATCAATTTTTTATCAAATTTTTGTCATTTTTTTGTCACATTTTTGTCTTTTTTTCGTCAATTTTTTGTACTTTTTTGTCACATTTTAATCAAATTTTTGTCATATTTTTGTTATTTTTTTGTTATTTGTTCATCCATTTTTTAATCAATTTTTTGTCATTTTTTTGTCACATTTTGTCACAATTTTGTAATTTTTTAGTCAGATTTTTAGCATATTTTTGTCATTTTTTAGTCACATTTATGTCATTTTTTCATCCATTTTTTTTTTTAATCATTTGTTTGTCATATTTTGTCACATTTGTATTTTTTTGCACATTTTTAATCACATTTTTGTCACATTTTTGTTTTGTTTTTTTTGTCACATTTTGGAAATAAAAATTGTAATTTTTTGGTCACTTTTTCGTCAATTTCTTGTGACATGTTTGTGACATTTTTGCCACTTTTTCATCAATTTTTCATCACTTTTTTGTCACATTTCCATCATTGTTTTTGTCTCAGTTTTGTTGCTTTTTTCACAGCTTTTTTTCCAGAAGCTTTTGGACTGGGGTAAAGTCAAACTGGAGTAAATGTGCTCGGTTCAGGTGGGAGGGGTTTTTAACAAGTGCTTTGTGACTTTGTGTGGCATTAAAAGAGCGAAGGAAACTCACATGTAACAATCCAGCCACTTTAGACGTGTACCCGCGAGGTCGCTCTTTGTCTTTGAATCTGAACGCCACTTTGTTTAAATCCTACAGAAAAAGAAGAGAAAAGTTAGAGCAAGCAGATCGTTTGATGAAATGCAAATAAAGCACAATCCGATTTAAGAAGGCTTGGTGTCTAATCAAAATCCTAAAGTATGTAAGGAAGGTCTCACCTTGCACTCCTGAAAGACCCACTCCTGAGGCCCCTCTGTCCTCAGCTTCTGGACATACTGGAACATGTGGAAGATGATGTCCTCCACGTGCACTGCAGACGGGGAACAAAAAGTTATAGAATGTTCTCCTAAGGCAAATCTTTAGAATAAATCTGTAGGTTTTTTACTCACAAAGACCCTCCTCTGTCAGATCCACGTTGATGATGAAAAACATAAAACCTCTGGCTCCTTCTTTCTGACCCCCGACCAGTGTGTTCACCCAGCCTGGAAAACAATCACACTTTAGGGGATGCTGCAGTGTTTAGTCTCTAGTCTACACTTTTCCTAAATCAATTTAGACATGCACAAATAAACTCATTATGGCCGACGCTGTGACAGGTTTCCCAGCGGCACTTAAAGGTCCTATATCATGCAAAATCGACTTTTTGGAGCTTTTAGCCATGTTGTTATGCTATTCCGTCATCAAAAACAGCCCCAGAGTGTTTTTTGGCTCACGCAGTTCTCAGCAATCCTCCTGAATCCTGCTCTCGGAGACTGACTTGTGACACTGTTTTTCATTATTTCTGTTGTAAGAAATAAAAAAATACAAAAAAGGAAGTGCCCGAGGCATCGGAGAAAACAAACGCACCCTGAGCATCTGATCAGATGTCATGTTTGCACCGAAAGTTGTGAAGGAGGAGCTCTTTCTAACCTACTCTGGACACGCCTGTTCTTTTTTCTTACCTTACGATAATGTCACAGAGATGAGTCAATCAAAACGCATGTTAGCGTGTGTGCTAGCGTGTGTGCCAGCATGTGTGTGATAGCCATTTATGAAGCTGTGTTGCAAATGTTAACTCCTTATAACTGTATTGTGAAGTAACTTCACTTATTGCTGTGATATTCATATTTCTTTTACTGCTAATGTTGCCTGGGCGGATTAGCTCGGAGAGAGGGGGCGGAGTTAACTGAATCGAAGCGTCGTGTCTTCCCGGTTTGCAAAATACCACCAGAAAATACTTATACTTCTCACAAAAAAATAGTACTGCATAGTGGTAGAGGTACAGTATATGATATAAATGGCTGTACTTTACTTTAGGATGGCTAAAATAGCAGGACACAGATCCTTTAAGGGCATACACTGTAAATAAAACATGGACCGAGTGACTGGATTCTTAAATAGCGTTCAGAACAGGCCAACTGAGGCTCATTCTTTCTGCTAGCAATTTCACTGGGTTTTTGGAGCCTCATATTTAGATATTTTAAATATATCTAATAGAGGTTGACCAATATGGGTTTTCACATTTATATATTCATCTATTTTAGGGGCCGCGCCTATTAATAAACATTCTGTAAATACGCCAGAATTAGCCACAAGCTATTTTTCATCTGTAGTCCCAGGACAGGTAATATATACCATTATACGAGCCCTACTTAACACAAATGTGCAAATAAGGGACATGAGCTTATCTGCAGAAGTTCAGTTTTACAGTACATTATGAGCGTGCAGTTTTATTTCGCCTTCACCTTTGGACTTGAGCTCCGACAGTAAACTGCCCGGTCCCTCGTGGCCGATCAGGTGGCCCAGATAGTGTCCCGGGTTGGACTTGTAATACTTCTGCAGGTCTGGGATGGGAAACGTCACGTACAGGTTCCTGATGTCTTTGATCGGCACCACTTTGTAGAATTGCTGGAAAACAAAAGGACGCGGTTATGAAAAAAAAAAAAAGATTATTGAAGACATTCAGAGGCTGCAGTAGATGAATATAAAAGGCTGCTTTACTCTGAGGTGCTCCTCTTGGAACGGGTGCTCGGGGAACTCCGGGATAGGCACGTTCTTGTTCTCCACTTCACCAAACAAATTCACCACCATCGACGTCAACTCTTCCAGAGACTCTGCAGAAATTAGTTTTTCTTTAAAGTAAATATAACAAATGACCGTCTTAAAACTCTACTCAAGTCTTTTACAAACACGGTTCATTCTGCTTATGTCGTCCACACATGTCCGATATTTAGACACTTCCTCTGGCCAATACCGATCTGATAGTCTTTTTGTACTATTGTATTATTATATTTTTATATAATATATATCATTATATCATATATTATCGCCTATGGATATTACATTAGTGTCACCGGTTGGCTTTTTTTTTTATAAACATGAAGAGGTTTTGGCTTTAGCTTTGAATTTTAACCTCTTAACTCCCGCCTGAACTTTTTTCCTCAGGTCAGATTTTTTTCCATCATTTTTTTGTTGGGCATTCAACTCATTTTTGTCATTTTTTATCACATTTTTATATATTTTTTTGTCACATTTTGGTTATTTTTTTTTCACATTTTTTCTGTCAATTTTTTAATAAATTTTTTGTGACATTTTTGCCACTTTTTCATCCATTTTTCGTCACTTTTTTGTCAATGTTTTCTCACTTTTTTGTCACATTTCCATCATTGTTTTCGTCTCAGTTTTGTTGCTATTTTCACAGCTTTTTTCCAGAAGCTTTAAGACTGGGGTAAAGCCAAACTGGAGAAAATTTGCTCGGTTCAGGTGGGAGTTAAGGGGTTAAATGAACTATACAGAGTTTAAAAATGTTAAAACTAAGTATTTTCCTCCCCCTACACGTTCCAGCAATGTCCTAATGTGTAGAATGAGCCCAGACCTGTTCACCACAACTGCCTCTAAAATCCTGCACTGTCGCTCAAAAAGTTGTTACTTCGGGTCTGAAGTGCCGTCATGCACGAGCTTAATATGGAAGGTGGAGTTACAAGTCTGACCTGAGGTGGCAGTAGTAAAAAATGGATAACTTGCATCTAGCCCCTTTAAATTAGAAAGTTTTTCAGAAGCACGTGTTAGCAACAGGTTAACGATAGACAAATTAATATCTATCCTCCTGTGTGATGTGGAAGTTGTTCTGTTATGACAGTTTCTGAGATTTTATTTTGGCAGCCATCTGAATTCTGTTTTGAAATGTGCCTTGTAAACCTATGAGGGCTGGGCACTTAATTATGTGCAAGACACCATAATCAGAATAAATCAAATCAGATCAGTAGCCTAGCTTAGCGATAGCATGAAGGCTGATACCGATACTGAATATCAGATCGGATGGCACTTTATTAACCTCTTAACACCCGCCTAAACCAAATGCATTCTGTCCTCTTAGGTTATGATATAGGCCTGTGTAGCACCTCATTTGAAAGCTAAGAGCCACAAAACGGATCTTTTTCCTTGTGTTGTTGCTGTGTTGTGTCACCTTTATGGGCTTTTTTTCATTTTTTTTTTTTTTTTTTTTTTTGTCACATTTTTTGTGTCATTTTCGTCACATTTTTGTTGAATTTTTGTCACTTTTTGCTGAATTTTTGTCATTTTTTTGTTGAATTTTTGTAACCTTTTTTTGTTGAATTTTTGTCACATTTTTTGTTGCGTTTACATCCTTGTTTTCTTTTCATTTTTTGTGGCTATTTTGGTCCTTTTTTCCCAAGAAGCTTTTTGATTGGGGTAAAGCCAAACTGGAGAAAATGGGATCTGTTCAGGTGGGAGTTAAGAGGTTAATCCGGTGGCACTAACTTAAGGCTAACTTTAGTAAAGTTCTTTACAGTGATGGCGATAACACTGATGTTTCCACTAAACATCCCTGATCTAATGCGGGCCGGGCAGTAATCACACAGAAAAGCACTCGAGCCCGGGCAGCATCTCCTCCGGGAGGGAAAAGCTGGCTCGTCTCAACGTGCACGTTTGTAAAAGGGTTTTATCAACACTGTTCCCAGGGAGCCGGGATCAGATTCTGCTTTTTTCCCCTTTAATGCATTACTGCGCTCAAACACAGACTTTCATCGATTCATTTTTCCTGTTGGTCGGACTTTACCATGATTTAACCAATCGCAGTAAATGATTTAACCCCTTAACTCCCACCTGAACTGAGCACATTTTCTCCAGATTGGCTTTACCCCAATCCAAAAGCTTCTGGGAAAAAAGGTGTGAAAATAGCAACAGAACTGAGACGAAAACAATGATGAAAACATTGACAAAAAAGTGAAAAAACTTTGACAAAAAAATGTGACAAAAAATGTGACAGAAAATGACGTAAAAAATGTGACAAAAAAGACAAAAAACTGACGGAAAATTGATGAAAAGGTGGTAAAAATGTCGCAAAAATGTCACAAGAAATTGACAAAAAAATGACGAAAAATTGATGAAAAGGTGGGAAAAAAAGACAAAAAATGTGATAAAAATTTGACAAAAAATGACGAAAAAATGACAAAAATTAAAAAAAAATTGATGAACAAAAGGACAAAAATTTGATACAAAATTTGACACAAAAACTACAAAAAATTGACAAAAAATGACAAAAAAATTACAAAAAAAATTACAAAAATGTGATAAAAAATGTACGAAAAAATTACAAAAATGTGACAAAAAATGTGACAAAAAATGTGACAAAAAAATGACAAAAAATGTGACAAAAAAATGACAAAAATGTGCCAAAAAAATACAAAAATGTGACAAAAAATGTGACTAAAAAGTGACAAAAAACCACAAAAAAAGTGACAAAAAATGTGACAGAAAATGACAAAAAAAATGTGACAAAAAAGACAAAAAACTGACGGAAAATTGATGAAAAGGTGGCAAAAATGTCTCAAAAATGTCACAAGAAATTGACAAAAAAATGACGAAAAAATGACAAAAATGTGACCAAAAAAGACAAAAAATGTGATAAAAATTTGACAAAAAATGACTAAAAAATGATTTTAAAAATGACCAAAAAATGACAAAAAATGACCAAAAAAAAAAAAAAAAAATGAACAAAAGGACAAAAAATTGATACAAAATTGACACAAAAACTACAAAAAAATGACAAAAAATGACAAAAATTAAAAAAAATTGATGAACAAAAGGACAAAAATGTGATAAAAATTTACGAAAAAATGACAAAAAATGACCAAAAGTTACAAAAATGAGTTGAACACCCAACAAAAAAATGATGGAAAAAAAAAATCTGATGACGTGAGGAAAAAGATCCTCTCGGTTCAGGCGGGAGTTAAGAGGTTAAAAAGGCACTGACCAGACCAGACATAATGTGCATAGAAAAAGTCGTTACCTCTTCCCAAAACGCAGAGTCCCATGAGGTTGGACGAGTAATACGTGGAGTGGAATTTTAAAAGCTCTTGTCGGATGTCGATCCCCTCTTTGCACGGTCTGGTTTCAAGAGTCAGCTTGTTTCCTGTAAGACAAAAACACCATGATACACTGTGACTCCTAAAATGGACATATCCTGCAGAAACGTGGTGATTTTGCACAACATGTCGCCGTTAAAACTTTCTCTTCTGTATGTAACAATAACCATGTCCCTGCTAATAAAAGAAAGTGTGTGAAATGTCTGTAATATTTTAGGCAGGATTATGTGAGAGCACGACTGTCTGATCCGTGTCTAACTATAGCTCTATTAAAGAGTATCATTGGAGAGTGCCATCGTGCAGCTATTTTAACTTTGATTTAGCAGCTTCTAATGCAGCCGCCGCCAAATCTGTCTCTGCTGATCCAGGGGAGTCGGGACGGCAGGAGATGAGGCTCGCACCATTTTTAAAACACATTTCCCACAGCACTTAGACTCATTCATTACTTTTTAATACACATTATACTGGAGTAATGATGGACGGCGTGGGTCTAGACAAATATGGACAGTTTTTTAAAGAAATAAATACCTAAACAAAAACAAAACACACACTCCGCTGTGGCGTCGTCATAGCAACGCATGAAACAGCTGAATCAGATAAAGGCGTAATTAGTGACTGACAGGAACGTATGAGATGGATTTTGTGTTAATTTCAACGTTTTTGGCCAAAACAAAACGTTAAACGATAAATGTTTGTAGAGGAGAGTGAGCAGCTAGGTTAGCTACTGTTAATAACATAAGAGCTTTACATTTCTATTGGAAACGGTTAAGGCTATTCATCATTTTCAGGCGTACATAAAATGATCCTGCATTGAAGCATATTTGTCTGGATTAGTAAAGTCAAACATAAAAGTTTCAGTTGGGGGGGCCCAGGTGTGAGCGACTCCACCGCAGCTGTTTCCATAAACAGTTGAGCTGGTTGAGCTAGCTAGCTAGCTAGCTCAACCAGCTCAACTGTTTATGGAAACAGCTGCAGTGACGCCGTCTGTATCTATATCGACTTATCGTTTGCTAAGTAATGATGCATTTTTGGGCTCGATATTTATCGTCTGTACATTTATTAGCATTTCCCCCTATTTTTTTCTCTCTAAAAGTATAATTTTTTATAGAAAAAATAATAATCACGATTATTTTAGTAATAATTGAAATCCCGCTTATTCAAACGATTATTTGTTGCCTTAAAAAAAAAATCTTTATTTTATTTATTCATTTTTATTATTATTTTAAAAAACAACTATGGACTACATTTTCTTTGGACGATAAAAGCATTTTTTTTCATATGCTCACGTTTCTAAACTAATTTTATAGGGACACCTGCCCCCTGCTGGCCAGCCCTCACACCTGTCCAACAGAGCGGCCTGATGACATCATCACACAGCGCTAATGTTTTTATGTCAAACCAAAGCCTGAGCCTTTAGCTCGTGAAATGCGAAGGGAACAGAAACAATCATCACAGTGGCATGAAGTAATAAGAGTTTGTTTGAGCTGAGTTGATCTGCTCCTGAAGAAGAGTTTTAGACTTTTCTACTAAACAAAACCAGTGTCTGGGCAAAGTCATCGAAGCTTCTAAACAGCTGTTCTTTCAGCACAAGGTGAGCCTTAACAGCGGCGTTTTCTCAAGAGTTAGGTATAAAAATATGAGTACAATATTATTTACAGTTCTGTCAGGCTGCGCTGGTGTTTCAGCTGATCAGACGCGTCACACAAACCGCTCAGGACGGACTTTTTGCGCTTTGAATGGACGAGCGGGAGGGCATCCTTAATAATCGTTTGTTCTCGATGATGCTATTTTTGTGATCGTCTAGTGTAATAATCGAAATTGTAATCGAATTTCGATTAATTGCACAGCCCTACGATATTCTCTATTTCGATCAGGACACGATGAGCCTTTGCGTGTTCTCCAACTGTGGAAAGAAGAACTTCCTCATCCTACAAATTCAAATTGGAATATGATTTGGCAAAATATGCAGTTATCGTCAAGAAATCCTAATCATCAGGTTATTCATTTCAATTTTATCCATAGAACATATTTCACTCCCTACATTCTATTCAAAATGAAAGTGCTACCTTCCCCTAATTGTACATTTTGCAGTCTCAAAACCCAAGGCACATTTAAACTGACTTTTTCAAGCTTTTACATCATGTTATTTTGTCATTCCCTCATTAAAAACATGCCTGAAGTGTTGCCTTGGCACGTTCACGTATTTCTGAGTAATCTGTAAAAACTCTGATGGCGGCCATTTTAGGGCTAGGTTTGCCTGAGTCCTCCTAGGAACGCCCCCACCTCCTGGAGACGCCTCCGAGCTTTCGTCACCACTGATGCCACAGACAGCGTGTGGAGGGGGCGTGTCTGAAAGGGTCATAGGTTCTTAAAGAGACAGAGGCCTATTTCAAGACATTCGCTACAGCCATTTTGAGAGAGACATTTTATACAAGGCAGTTATTCTAATTGACTGCATTTACAGACCAACAGAAGGTTTGCTCATCATTGTAGTGTGATATAGATGAAAAGCACAATACCCCCTCTTTAAACCTAGGCTACAATGGTGAGGTTTGGCCCTCGGTGTTTTGGCAGTGATGAAAATTGGCCCTCCGTGACGCTGAACTTGCCTATCCCTGGGCTACAGCAAACCCTGGATTAAATGAGGAATTTGACTTTAGCCCTTCTCTGTTGCATCATATTGTTTTCCTTTTCTATTATGATTATTAATCTGTTCTGTGGGTAATGTCATCCAAGTAGGAGGGTGTGGCCGCCCAATCATCTGAGGACACTCCCTCCCCTCCTACTTGGATGACATCACTCAACAGATTAATAATCATCACCAGGTCACCAGATGTTCTCAATTACTCCTCTATAAAAAGGACAATAAAGGTTTTTTTATTTATTTATAGAGAATTATGATGTGGGAGGGGTGCCTTGTTTTTTTTGTTTTCCACACAGGTTTGATTGTTCATTCATGTTAAAGGCCCTGTACCTTATCGTTTGTAGTAAATGAAATGTGTTTGACCTCCTCCAGTGTATCGGCCTGATCCGTGAATCACCACGAGAACGGGTCTGTACCTGTCCCGAACTTGCTGAAGGGGTGGTTGGGGTTTCCCGTGGCCTTCTCCAGCTGAAACAGTCTCCACGCGTCATTCATCAAGTTTTTCTCGTGCTCCGAGTCCACCGCGTTCACCTCCCGGTCTTTGCAGCTCTCGTCGAACAGCGGGCAGAGGAAGAACTGGGCGAACCTGTGAGAAAGACACAGTTTGATCGGCGGCGTGAGAGAACTTTACTTTACGCCTCAAGTAAGATCACAATTATAGCTCTATTTCCATCTATTTCCCCTGTGACCTTGACTAACTGTCGAAGAACAAACTCCGCTGACATTTGCGTTTGGAAAAGGACAATAAGAAACCAGTGGGAAACAGGAGGCGCTGATTATTTGCATGAAAAGGGAGAGAAGCTCAGCAACTGCCATGCAAAACCAGCCCGAGGACAGGGAAATTCACATTTGGCTTTTAAAGTTCTGCATCGTTTGGCTCCGGATTTGACGCTGGGGACGAGAACTGAACCGGCCCCAAGATCAGAGAACTTTAGACGTGCCAACTTAATAAAAGGAAACAAACAACTTCTTTCCACAATTGAATTAAAGGAAAAAGAAACAGAATTCCTTCACATGTTGTTGCAAATATTCTTTTTTTTTTTACCCCTGGTGTCCGGCAATGGGGGATTGAAGAATATCATATTTCAATAAGTAGATGTTTCGCCTTTTTTTTCGTTCAAGACCATCATTTATAAACAAACACATCTGGAATTATGTTTTAAACAAAAAAAGGCTAAATAGATTCTTGATTATGGCTTTGCTTTTTTCATATTTTCTCAATGGGCTTCAGAAATGCTTCAGACGGTGGTAGCTTTGAATAATCTAAAATATAAAACACATTTGGATTTATTGCACCCTTTTTTTGTTCCCTACATAAGCCCATGTGTTTATTCATTGTTTAACGTCTTCAATGTGAATCACACAAAGTAAAGAAAAGCCAAAACATTAAAGGGTTATCTCAGGATTTTTGACCTCATTTCCTAGTTATCCAGAGTGTCGCTGATTTCTGGAGATATTTTTTTTTTGGTAATTCATGCAGTTCTTATGTTTGAAGAGTTTCGTGGTGCTAGGCTAGTGCAAGGCTAGTGCATTTCTATGGTATCAGCTAGCCTGCATTAACAACAGACTGACCCGCTCCACAGAGCACCTGAGGCAAATCACTTATAACACCAGACTAACCATATAAATGTCTGTGTCAATAGAATAACTTTTTACCCCTACCCCTTTCCCTACACCCTGAAACCAAGGACTAAGGGCGAGGGTTGAAAAGACCGCCCTAAGAAATGGGACAGACTGTATTTACCATTAACACAGATGATTATGGTTATGTAAAAAAAAAAAAAAACTTGACTGATACTGTTCTGTAACACCTAAACAACAGGACTCGTCTCATCCTAAACCCAACAGATTTTCATCTGTTTCTGCTTCATTCGGCGCTACATTCTCCTTCCCCGTCCGTGTGTTGCGGCTTCTACCGTGAGTCGCTGTGGCTGCAGCCGGAGCTGAGAGAGATCAGTCGATCCGCTCATGTAGCACAGTCAGCGGGGACGAGCTGCTGAGGTGCGCTCAGACCGGGGACAGACAGGCTCGGACCCGGGTTCAGAGCACAGCGGCGATGAACCCCGTGTGTCTTTATAAATGTTGTAAGAGTGCTTAGTGATAATGTTTGTGAATTCATTTCGCAGCTTATTTCCGTGTTTTGTTAAACTCCTCCTACCCCTTCGTCTGAAGTGAAGTAGTACCTGTGTTGTTTGTTTATTCTAGCTTATGGCTTAAAGTATAATACCTGCGAATCAGACCATTTATGTTTGTTTTTTTTGTCTACCTTTTGTATTTGAAGAAAGCGGCACTTAGCATAAGCATTGTCTTCATCGTGCTCCTTTTCAATCTTGTATAAAAATAAATAAAAAAAATCATGTATAGTTGTTGAGATGTGAAAACATGTAACTAACATGACTGAAATAAATAAATAAATAAATAAATAAATAAATAAATAAATAAATAAATAAATAAATAAATAAATAAATAAATAAATAAATAAATAAAATGTGCATCAGAAAAACCCTCGCTTGAAGGGCTATGTGGCCTCTCCCTCACCCCTCGCCGCAAAATACAATTGGGACACCCCTTCGTCTCTCGTGCACGCCCAAACGAAGGGAAAGGGCTAAACGGAGGGCTAAGGGGGAGAATTGAGATTGGGCCATAGTCTGTTTTTAATGCAGGCTAGCTGATACCATAGAAATGCGCTAGCCTAGCATTAGCCTAGCGCCACAAAACTCTTCAAATATAAGAACTGCATGAAATACAAAAAAAAAACATCTCCAGAAATCAGCAACACTCTGGAAAACCAGGAAATGAGGCCCTATGTCAAAAATCCTGAAAAATCCCTTTAAAAGCGGTGCCAAACTCTTGACAGGTACTGTACTTATAGGAGCATTATGCAACTTTTGTATGAGTGGTCAGCATGGCGCCTTTACTTTCCATCACAGTGGCCTCTATGAAGCTCCAGAATCAATCGTTTTGTAGGTTTTCTGGGGAGAGGCTCCGTCAGCAGTGAAAACCTTCCATCACAGTGGTCCGAGAGACCACTGTGATGGGAAGTGAAGGAACACAGACGCTGAGTCACTATAAAAAAGGTCAAATACGCACAAATATATATATATCTTTTCCACATAAAAGGTTTTAGTGATGCTACGTGTCTACATAAAGTAATCTAAACCGCTTTCATCTATTTTCCCGCCTTCGATGCAGCCCAGATGGTCTCTGCGATTCACTGGGAAACAATTAGCCACTGACAAAGACAACAGGTGCTGCATAGACTTTCATTCATTTATAAGTAGGTCATCCGATCCCGAAGGTTAAATTTAGACTCGTCCCGACTGCGCCGCCTCGATCACAGGAGCCCGACGCCTCAGCAGGCCCCAGAACAGGCCTGGTCCAAGTCCTGGTTTAGGCTGTCGGGATGTTACAAAGGAGACCGCGACAGGTGCATCCACAGACAGGTTCATTTGAATAGACATTTAGTTAAAGGGTATCTAACCCCCCCTTCCAGAGGCTCAGTCTGAGAGTGTCAGATTTGAAAATCTCAACAGAAAAGGGGCGTTGCCTGGAGGACTAAGGGGCACGCGGGAGGGGTGAGGGGTGGGAGGGGTTTCGGGGTCTGATTGACAGGCCTGAGTCATTTGACTAACGATGCACTCGCAACGCTCCTCGTAAACAAAGTTCGAGCACAGCGAGCTAACTTATTTAGCAACATGGTGAGACAGCTCTACAGCTCTCTTTACACAGGACAGGCATCGTGGCAGACAGTGGCCTTGTACCCGAGACTGCTCTGAGGCGCGGGGTTGTTTTATTAGTGATTCCGCTGTCATTTACAAAGCTAACGGCTTAGCATTGAGCAAGATCGATGTTAGCATCGCAGCTAAGGGACCAAACGTAACTGTCCTGGCTACTTTCAGAATCTACCGATCTATTTTAGATGTAGACTTTTCACTGTGGTCTACATAAACATTGCAGATGTATCTCAGTGTCCCAAGCAGAGAATGTGTGAGGTATAGAGACTTGATTATATGTATTACAAAGCTTTATTTTATTTCTCTCACAGCAAAGTGCACAAAACATGTCACATAAAAAAAAAATATTGTGCAAGAACACTGTCCTAGAAATAGTTTTCGGTTGGTCATTGAAGATAAAGCAGATAAATCATCCATGTTTATCTAAAGGCTTAACTAAGGGTCTGTAACATTAGGCTCTTGGGTCCACAAAGTCATTTCTATTATTACTACATTTAGTGAATTACAGGTTTAACCAATGTAACACACGCACTGAACTACCACTAAATGATGAGTAAAGGCTATAATAAAGTCTTTACATGTATGCTTATTTAGTTGAAATAGTGAAAATGATAGATCTTATTTTTTTGGTAAGTTTTCTTACTTAATTTTGTACTTCCTGGCTTTTACAACATTGCAATTACCCAATGCAATTTTTCTTTTGTTAATCTTACTACGACAATATCAATCAATCAATAATGACAGTTTATATTTCATTTGAGGATCAAGCTGCATGTGGTACTCTATTCACTTAGTCTACCTAGATGTGTGCAATAAACAAATTGAACAAATACAATTTAAATTAATACTTGCCATACAATATCGAACTTGACTGTTTAATACTTAATTTATGGAATCAGAACTAGAACACACTGAACTGAATTTTTAAATGTGGCTCGATCATCCATCAAACTTTGATACGCCTTTTAGATTGATATAATTACAGTTTTGAGGGGAAAAGGCATTAAAAACATAGCAGTAAAGCTGAATTCTTGCATCCACAGTTGAGCTACAGGATGGCTTAAATTAACCAAGTAGCAGTAGCTCATGTACAGTATGCTGCATGCATGCAGGTCTTCTCAATGCACGGGAGACAAAGTTGACTTCTTATGGCTATACAGTTGTTGGGTTGCAGGTTAGTGTTCTAAAGGCCTATAATGTTATATAGAGGTACAATTATTTCATTTTTGAGGAAATGTTTGGTCTTGTATAAGAAAGATAATGGACCCAGTGACTGAAATTAGTGATCATTTTTGTAATCCATACATTTATTTTTTTGGCTGCAACTTGTGAAAGTGTAATGCAGTTAATATGAAAAACTGGCTCCTGCCTCCCCACTGGGGAGTGTGACATCACATTTTAGAACCTGCAACCCAGCAATACCAACTAAAATAATTACACATGCACCATTAAGTTTTCAGCTTCTAGAGACAAAGTGGTGCTGGTTCTACCTCACCAAACCATCCTGTGAAATATCTGACAGAAACAGCTAAAGGCTTCATTTTGTTCTTGGATTGCTGATCAGTGTCTACAATTAAATCTTGCATGGAACATTGATTTCATCTACTATGTTGTCCAGTGGCATGTCAGCTTATAGAATTCTTCATATTGCAATGTTTACTCCCATCGTTCTATATGTGGTTGGCGACTGTCCTTGTCCAATGTGCCTCCATTTCCAGAAACATTCTTTCTTTGCCCGATAGAGAGGTCGTCTGAAAATGTGAATTGAAATGCTATAAAAAAATTTAAAAAACACACAAAGACATGAATTACTTTAAAAGGGAAGTCTGTCATCAATATACTGATCAAATGCATCACTGTGTGATCCGATACATACAGTGGACATGAAGAATGGTTTGCATGCATTTTCTCCACCTCTTTCTCCACCTCTGACTCTGCATGGACAAGAAAAGTCTGTTACAACTCAGCATACATTTTTGCGTGCAAGATGTGTTAGCATCATTCTAATTTACATTTAAAATATAGTCCTCAATAAGGCAAAAAACTGTTTTCAATGAGAAGAAATATAAACCACTTGGGGAAATAGTAATATAAACAAAATGATAGGTGAAAACAATTCTCCCACTTACTGGTGTAAAATACAATACTCCTATGCTACATTTGTTAGAATTTTAATGCGAGTTGAGCAATATTGTGATGTGCTCACCTACAGGTACTTATGACAGTTCAAATGAGTGGCCAGTCCTGTCTTGCACACACCTCAAGCTGGAAAATCCAGAAAACCACTCATACACGGGCTTTTTTCATCCACTGGACTTTGGTTCATGGTTAGCCACTGCTCTCAGGCAACACAGTCTGCATTCTGAAAAGATTTTGTTCCATACTGCCAGGCCAGTCTGAAAATATAATAATGCATATTCCACAGTCAATCCATAATCATCTGAGAATTCTAATGGTAACTGGTGCATTATTTCCCTGTAATCGCACAGTTCGTCTGAAAATCATGTTCTATATCACTCCACTGCAGCAATTTCCACAGTAATGATTAAAAATTAAGCTACTATTGTTGTGGAAGTCGCTTTAGATAAATCATCTGAAAAAACTGACTCTGCGTTGTGCAGTAAACCTGTGTAATACACAGCTTCTTGTTGTTTAATCCTTACTTATTCTACATTTGCTAAACTAGCACTATAGTCTAGCATTATAAACTAGCTATGTAATCTACGTAATATATTTGCCACACAAAATTATCAAGCCAAAACTTAACATGCTCACCTTATGTCCTCTTGAAAAATCTGGACCTGTGCCTGCTCACAGCCTCCTGCTTGTCTGGCCTCTCATACTGGGCACAGAGTGGTTCAGGCACAGGTACTTTGTCTGTGTGCTCCTGGTATGGGAGAGGATCCTCAACCACACTTTCAAACAGCAGGGCCATTAGTTGGTCAATGTAGACTGTAAACAAAGCACAAAACATTTGTCTTTGTAAAAGCATTGGTTGTGTTGTTTTTAATGTGACATACCTGAGGTAGCTCTGGTCTTCAAGGCTCGCACGGTGTAGTCGCCACGTTTGTACTTTGGGTACACTATTGCATGCCGCAGTACACCTTCAAGTGTTGTAGCATGTGACCTTGTAGCATTTTCATTGTAGTGCAGGGCAGCAATTTGCAACCTACAACATTTTTAGGTACAGATTCACACAACATTTTTTTTTTTTTAAATGTATGTATGTATTACCTTGCTAACATTCCTCTGAAGGAGAAGCCTGCACTTTTGGGGGAGAACCTAATTATCAGGCTGTGGAAGGCCTCAAGGGTTGACGTGTGGTACACCGGGCTGATTTTCTCCACATCCTTCACAAAGCGTGGAGCCAACACAATGTCACTGAGCCTCTCACATGCTGCTGTGCCTACAGAGTAAATTACCATGACATAATTGTAAAGCAATTTTTGTTTCGAATGACAATGCCAACCTTACATTTTTGAAATGTACATAAAATACAATGAGTAGAGGGCCAGTATTACTGATAACAAATGCAAAACTTACTTGGTTTGAGCCACACTCTTGACCCTTCCCCAACCAGAGGCCCGTGTAGGCACCGAGGGAACAGGGCATTGTCGTGCGTGTGCACATTCTGCATGTGGTTGGCCACAGACGTCCACTTAGCGACAGCCTCCTGTCCCGAGGTGGAAGTCGAAGCTGCCCAATAGAGGTGATTTACCACGCTTTTTCTCCACTGGCCAGCGTCCTGGGTGCTCTTTCTCTTTGCGAGCTCATCAATTTTTTCCCCAATTCCTAGAGTTTAAAATACATATTTACTAAATGCAGAATAACCATAATATTACACAGCATTCCCCAAATGCATACCCTTTCCCATGTGCCATGGGTCAAAGTAGTGCCTGATTTCCTTCTTTTCCTCCCTTAAAAACTTTTGCACGCCGGTGTGTCGGTCCGTCACAATGGCCTCCACATTGACACCCCTCTCTTCCAGCATGGTCAGACTCCGCACAAAGCCCTCCTTCTCCATGCGCACGCTGTTTCCAACCTCATTGCTCTAATAAGACAAAAAATAAATTAGGTGCTGAAATGCACAGAGTGATCCCAAATTACATATTGAAACATTCCTTGAATTCCATTACCTGGACTAGCTGGATGTCAATGACTTTGTTATTACTGAGATTCATCATCGTGTAACTGCCATATTTGGCCGAATGTCCTACACGAATGCAAGTTGTACGTTAGCTGACTTTTACTTCTGATAAATGTTAATGAAATGTATTTACCAGGTGAATCTGCCCGCATGTCCCCGCCCAGTGACACAGAGCCGCTTTCAAGAGCCTCCCTGATGAGGTCCTCCTGCTCCAACTTCCACTGCCAGTTGACCGTAGGGATGAGGAGCTTGGCCTGATGCCTGTAGAAGCACTGCTCTGACAGTCCCTGAATATTGAAGGCCCTCAAGAACTATAAAAGGAAAAAATAGGTTATCAACTGATAATAGATGGAAACAAAATCCAAACAAAATAATTTGTGCTGTACCTTTGAAATCTGGCTAAATGATGAGCCGGTGAACAGCACAGCAGCACAGAGCTGTAGGTTTCCAGCTGGGACGTTGTTCACCATGGGCTGACTGGACCACTGACTGGAGAACTCACAGCGAGGACACTGTTGAGTGACCCGAAGCAGTGTGCCGACTGTGATGGTGTCCACAGCACAGCGACCAGTGCAGACAGGACAGCGCCTGAACAGCTCCAGCAGTTGGTCCTCGTGAACAATATATTTTTTGTCCTTGTGTGGAGGGACTTCAGTGGGAATGCTATATAAAATAAAGGATATTTCATCCCTCAAAAAAACAGGAAGCTGTATATATTTTTTCTATTAAAAAGCTAGATTTCCTTTGTACCTTGAACAGTTCACAGTGCTGGCACTGTCATCGATGTGGAAGCTGGGGTCAGACGCTGACACCTCACACCTTCTCCTTTTTAAAGGTGTAGAGGCTGCTCTGGGACTGTCAGGAAGAGGGATTTCCATCAGGTCCTCAGTACCACAACCGACGCTTGTGTAAGCGGTCCGGGCTTGAGTAGCTGTACAAAACACAAACAAAATAAACAAACATGTTAAAAATGGCCGTAATTATCATTTACACAAAACAGAGTGTTTTTAGAAATAAAATGACTGTATAAACACCTTTGCTTCGCCTGCTCGGCTTCACATTGGCCTGGACACTTGCATGCCTTACAATGACTGGATCAGTCTGGCAGCCAAATTCTCTGGTCACTGGCTGAAAACGTAAAAATACATATTATTTTTAAAATGTACACTACAGAAGAAGGGTAATGTGTTACATTTCCTTAGTGCATTTAATTGTTGTCTAATGCAGATTAGTGAACGTAAGCCAACATATGGATCCCAGCACCAGAGCACCCAATAACCATACGGTCCACCTGGAGTGGTCAGCCCTCTCGCCCCTCACTGACCACGATCACATATCACACGAGCGCGCGCGGAGCCACGGGCACCTGCCTGGTCAGTTTAGCCACACATTAAATGATAGCTATCCGTTAGCTTTATAGGTTAGCTTGTAGATGCACTCACGTTTTGCGCAGCTGTTGTCAAATATGAAAGCTACTGTCATCGCGAAAATGTAGACTAGTTTGGTGCTCAGTCTCAAGCACAATTACGCGCGGTCTCAGCGTAACTTTATTGTGCAGACTGATGCATTAGCCACTCCCGCTAGCTACAAAAGGCTATAAAAGTTCACATGTCATAATATACAGCGGTGTAACTGTCAGCTCACCGTCTCATGCGGTTCATAGCTCTCTGTTTGAGCGCGGTTAGAGAGTTGCCAGGCAGCTGATGGATGCAGACTGCTGTTCCTCTGCCCAAGTCAAGTGAACGAGTGCGGGGCGCACCGCTTGGAGCACACGCAGCCACAAGCCTCACCCAGTGCATAGTTTATTTACACGCCAGATCCCGCATTGTTTGAGACACTACTACAATCTATTTCTACGTGCACTATCGAAATTCTACTTACATGACATTAGTAGCAGTTTTAGGTTGTTGTTATTCTCACTCACCTCAGATTGGCGCCTGAAATCGTCCTGCTGGCGGGGCAGCAGTGTCGGTGGGCTCAGTCGTGGAAGAGCAAGGGTGGGGACTGCCTCATTCTTCAAACGAAGAACCTTACTGTAGCCCAGCTCAAACTCCAAGGAGTTGGCGAAGGAATCGCAAGCAAAATGTTGGTTGCAAACTCCAGCACGAGGCGGGAGTTCGCAGTTTTCCCCCAGGCCAATTGCGCGCAGCCACTGGCGCCTAATTTCTAAGTCCTGAGGAAAGTAATGTAAACCTACAGAACTATGACAACCTACAACACTACACTTTCTCCCCATCCTAACAAACAAGACTACAACACTACACCTAATATTACACAATACAGAACACTAAATACAGCTAACCTAGCTAATTCTTATGCTAAATGCTACTAATCTCTCACTAAGACTAAACTACAACTAAATCTAATAACTATCTAAACTACGACAAGCTAATAAATCTAACTAAAAGCTACGCTAATAAATCTAACTAAAAGCTATGTAATAAATCTAACTAAAAGCTATGTAATAAATCTAACTAAAAGCTACGCTAATAAATCGCAAACCTGAAAATCGATATAAAGACACTCGCTATTCCAAACTCCAACTCGCTACGGGGGCGTGTGCGGAGTGGGCTGCTTTTATACTCCACAGAAGAGAGGCCGCTGACGTCGGCGCCCTCCTGCTGACGTAAGCGCCCCGCTCAGAGCTTATCACGAAGGAGACCAACAGTAAAGCATGTAATGCACTCGATAAGGTGCAGATGGCGCCACACAGACGGTTTTGGACACAAAGACAGGATTTCAACAAATATGCACTAAATTGTTAAAATAGTGACAGATACATGTAGACAACACTATAAGATACCCATTTATACAACTTAGCTAGAAAAAAAAGTTGATTTTGGGGTTAGTTGTTCTTTAAACACACCGGGAAGAGTTCGAGGCAAATATTTGTTTAGGATAAATGGTGTCTTTGAAAAGGTTTTGTTCTGTTCGGGGATCTTAAAGCCTAGTTATTAGAAAAGCACGATTAACCCCTTAACTTCAACCTGAACCGAGGACATTTTCTCCAGTTTGGCTTTAGTCCCAGTCCAAAAGCTTCTGGAAAAAAAGGTGTGAAAATAGCGACAAAACTAGGGCTGCAACTAACGATTATTTCGGTAATCGATTAATCTACCGATTATTTTTACGATTAATCGATTAATCGCTTGGCTGTGAAAGGTGCATGGAAATTGTATTTTTTCAATTTTTTTATCACATAAACTAAAGTGGCGGCACTTGAGGACACGTTGATGGAGTAAACTTAAAGTAAACGTTTGTGGGAGGCTATTTGTGCTAATTCTGCTTTCTGATTGGACGAGACAGACAGATATTTATGAAATTTACAATGTACAAAACACTGCAGACCCTAACTTTAAAAAACAAAGTAGGTTTTCATCCACAATACATAATTTTCATGTCTTTTTTGCTCTATTTTAGTCTGTGTTTACTAGAAAACGATTAATCGATTACTGAAATAGTCGACAACTATTTTAGTAATCGATTAGTTGTCGATTAATCGATTAGTTGTTTCAGCCCTAGACAAAACTGAGACGAAAACAATGATGGAAATGTGACAAAAAAGTGAGAAAGCATTGACAAAAAAAGTGACGAAAAATTGATGAAAAAAATGGCAAAAATGTCACAAGAAATTGAAGAAATGACAAAATGTGACAAAAAATTACAAAAATATGACAAAAATTGACAAAAAAATGACAAAAAAATGATAAAAAATTGACAAATTACAAAAATATGAAATGTAAACATGGCTCTGTAAACCGGGGAAAAACGTATAAACTACGAAGACAAGAGGCTGATCGTTGGACCGACTGGCAGATCTGACCAAACCAAAGCCCAAGGACACTCGTGCGTCGTGTTTTCAGACTTTTTCACGGATTATCCTGGAGGAGCAGGATCTTCAGTCCTCGGCAGGTGGACAGTGTGTTTCCCTTCTTCATCAGTACAAAGGCCTGACCAGTAACTTTAAGTTAAGGAACATCGGTTATGGATGCGTTCACAAAGCGGGTGATGAAGCTGATGTAGCGTGAGTTTGGGGAAACTGCCCCGGGCTGGCACGCACGTTCAACCTCGCTGTCTGGACTCTAACTTAGCCAAATAATATCAGAACAATTCATTTGACAGGTAAATGTTTGCTTCCTTTCTCCTTTCGCTCAGTTTGATCTGCATTTGTGGGAAATGTGAAGACACAAGCTCAGAGATGTTTGTTTGCGATGGTCGGAGTGAAGAGGCTGAAGCTGAAGCTGAATAAATGATCAGCGAACATAAGCGTCCTCTCATAATAAGAACCTAATTCACTCAGTCTGGCAGGAGAACAGCGGCTCAGGTGCTTGGATCGCCCCCGTCCCCTCTTCAAATGTGTCCCCCCCACCTTCAAACGATTCTGACGCCAAAACCGCGGGAATTTGTTGATTACTGCCCGCGGTATGAAAAAATCCAAACCGGCACAGCCCTATTAGTGATTATATTGTGTGTATTGGTGCTCTGGTGCGGTGGCAGTCTAGTTGCAATTGTATAGTTTTCTGGCCAGAGACACCAGGGGGAGATGAAAGACCCTCCAATCATCCCATTTACACTTGTATTACCCCCAGAGGGACGACGGGAAGGATTTATTAAAGGTAAACAAGTTACTTAGTATTGCTTGAAATTGAATCATCAAATATCACCAAAAGACACTGGGAAAAACACTGTCTCAGCAGATAAGAGATTTTACTCAACCATCTCGGACTTTCATGGTTGGAAAATGGGATAATTCAGGTAATGCATCTTCAACACTATCAGCAGACCTTATTATAATTCTGTAATAATGCAAACGTGTATTAACTTCTACAAAGCAACTAGTTTTAAAATTGTTCACCAACTTTCACAGACTCACGTTGTTCAAAATGGCTCTTGTGTGTGTGTAAAATCAGTACAAACTTATGTCAAAACGTTGAGAAAAGCATCAAGCGTTATCCGCCAAACACAAGAGCTTACCTGTCCAGCGCCCCCTGCAGGTGCTCATGGGAAACGTCGAAGTAGTAGTTGGTGTGCTCCCCGCTGGTGAAGGCGTTGGAGCTGCCGGCGTGCTCGCTCAGAAACTGACTGTACTCGTTCTCCTTCGGGTATTTCTGAGTCCCCAAAAACAGCATGTGTTCACAAAAGTGCGCCAGGCCAGAGATGTTCGCCGGGTCGGATAAGGAGCCTAGAGGGCGGAAAAGGGGAAAACAACTTGAAGAAGGGTCGTTTTGCTTTTGGAATGTATTTGGTAATAATGAAACACATCATCTTAAAAGGAAAAGGCCAGCGTTTTTACATACTGAGATATGTTCTTACCTGAGCTTTGACGAGTTCTTTAGGACCTGTCTGATCTTCAGTCACGTAAACACAGCACAGACGGCGTTAGCATTTAGCCTCTCCCTCTCTCCTCTATAGCTCCAAAACAGATCAATCTCTTCCACGTTTTCCCTATTTAAATATGGTTACGTGAAGTGTTCCACTACAAAGTATAATTACACAAAATTAAACAATGTGGATTTTCTAAGCGGATAAAAGGGGGAACTATATTGTAAGGCGTAGTAATACCAGGAGTAATTTGGCATCCGCACAGTAAAGTGAAGATTACTGCGCAATAAGTGAAGATTACTGCGCAGATTTCGAACTACTCCTGGTATTATTACGCCTTACAATATAGTTCCCCCTTTTATCCGCTTAGAAAATCCACATTGTTTAATTTTGTGTAATTATACTTTGTAGTGGAACACTTCACGTAACCATATTTAAATAGGGAAAACGTGGAAGAGCTTGGTAGCTTCTATCTTGACCTGTTTTGGAGCTATAGAGGAGAGAGGGAGAGGCTAAATGCTAACGCCGTCTGCGCTGTGTTTTACGTGACTGAAGGCACGGGGGAAGATCAGACAGGTCCTAAAGAACTCGTCAAAGCTAAGGTAAGAACATATCTCAGTGTGGAAAAACGGTGGCCTATTCCTTTAATCACTATCTTACACTTTGTTGGGTCTAAGTCAGCTGAAAAACATACAGCTGTTTCGATGAAGAAAGAGAGAAGAAATAGACCTTGTGTGGCTGTATTGAAGCTATGGCGACTGCTTAACCTCTTACCAGCCACCTAAACCGAATGCATCCTCTCCTCCTTGCCTAAAGGCCAGAGTAACGCCTCATTTGAAAGCTAAGACCCACAAAACTGATCACATTCCTCGCATTGTTGCCGTGTTGTTGTCAATATGTTTTTTCCCTCTCATTTTTGCCTACTTTTTTGTTGCACTTCTGCCAATTTCTTGCTGCTCTTTTGACACTTTTTGTTGGGTTTTTTGGCTCTTTTTATTGCTTTTTTGTTTAAATTTATTAACACGTTTTTTGTCTCTTTTTTGCTACACTTTCATCACTTTTTTGTTACTTTTTACTGCTTTTTTTGTTGCTCTTTGGTTGCTTTTTTGTCGCTATTTTTGGCACTTTTTTTTAACATTTTTTGTTGCATTTACATCCTCATTTTCCTCAAATTTTTCCTCTCCATTTTGTCGCTTTTTTTCCCCCCAAGAAGCTTTTAGATTTGGGTAATGCCAAACTGGAGAAAATGTGATTGGTTCAGGTGGGAGTTAAGAGGTTAAGCAAACGATGGAGAGGTGAGGAAAGCATGTCCTGGATGTTTAGGACCTCAGGACATTTACATCATTCCACGCTTTAAAGATTTCGCTAATTGACAACAGGGATTTAATACAGAACAAAAAACAATAACAAAACCAAATCAGTTTAGCCTCGGGAGACGCTGTGCGGTAATCTTATGCAAAGGCCCAGATAATATTGTGACTGAAGCAGCCACTGTGATTTGAGATCTGCAAGCCACAAAGACACACGTTATTAAGACCAGTCGCATTACAAAACACGAAATTGCAATGACTGTGAGGTTATTATTAAAGAACTGTTTCTTTCATTTGCGCAACATCGCCAAGCTGAGACAGTTCACAAAAAGAGCTGGAGACGATTATTCATGCTTTTTTGTGTCGTCACGGTTGGACTATTGCAACAGCCTGTTCACCTGCCTAAATAAAAAGGAGCTGACCTGCCTACAGTATGTTCAAAACTCTGCAGAGGCTCCTGACCCGCACCAACAGGAGAGCCCATATTACTCCTGTTCTAAAGTCTCTCCACTGGCTACCATTTGCCTCCAGAGTTAACTTTAAAATTCTGGTTCTGACTTTCAGGGCGCTTCACGGACAGGCTCCAGTTTACATCACTGACCAAATCAAGCCCTACACTTCAGCTCGGAGTCTGAGGTCCTCAGGTCAAAACTTATGGCTCATGGTTCCTCGGACCTTTTACAAAACCCGAGGAGACGGGTCCTTCAAAGCCGCCGCGCCCCGTCTCTGGAATGAACTTCCTCTGTCATTGCGTTCCCTCGATTCTGTGGAGACCTTTAAAAAGCAACTTAAGACTCATCTGTTTAAAAAGGCTTTCGAGGGCAAATAGAGCTGCCTTTTACAGGTTGTTTTAGTTGCTGTCCACTGTAAAGCACTTTGTGACCTCTGTCTGTGAAAAGCGCTATATAAATAAATAAAGATTACTTACTTTAAGGAATAGGACATCGTTTTTACATACTGAGATATGTTCTTACCTTAGCTTTAAACGAGTTCTTTAGGACCTGTCTGATCTTCCCCCGTGCCTTCAGTCACGTGAACACAGCGCAGACGGCGTTAGCATTTAGCCTCTCCCTCTCTCCTCTATAGCTCCAAAACAGGTCAAGATAGATAGATAAAAGGGGGAACTATATTGTAAGGCGTAATAATACCAGGAGTAGTTCGAAATCCGCGCAGTAATCTTCACTTCACTGTGCGGATGCCAAACTACTCCTGGTATTATTACGCCTTACAATATAGTTCCCCCTTTTATCCACTTAGAAAATCCACATTGTTCAATTTTGTGTAATTATACTTTGTAGTGGAACACTTCACGTAACCATATTTAAATAGGGAAAACGTGGAAGAGCTTGGTAGCTTCTATCTTGACCTGTTTTGGAGCTATAGTGGAGAGGGGGAGAGGCTAAATGCTAACGCCGTCTGCGCTGTGTTTACGTGACTGAAGGCACGGGTGAAGATCAGACAGGTCCTAAAGAACTCGTCAAAGCTAAGGTAAGAACATATCTCAGTGTGTAAAAACGATGGCCTATTCCTTTAACTTTCCCCCTAACAACGCTACGCCTAGTTTTTCAATGCAGGGCGGTGGATACCTACCTATGTGGACGTCCAACGCGGCGGAGGACTTGTCTGTGGTGGGGTCACTGATGAGCATCGCCTTGAGTCCGTTGGTGAACTCCAGCGCCCGGTACTCGCGCTTGTCTTCGGGCGAGCGGATGATGTCGGGGACCACCCTCCTCACAGCGGGGTCGGCCATTCTGAGAGGCAGCGCCGCGGACACAAACCTGCACAAGCTGAAAAAGCAAAAAAAAACACAGTTAAAAGGTAGATGTGTGGACAGGAAATCAGTTCTGGCATGAGATTTGACTTGTTTCCTTGATTAAAAATGATCGTCAGAATGGTTTAGCGGTTTATATGTGTGTAATCTTTCACGTGTAAGGATTGTGAAATCGTTTAAAAGTGCGCAGTGAGAACTAAGCCTGGATTTTTAAACATGAATCACAAATGTACTTTGAGTTTCCAAAAAATTGCGCAATCCTATCCTTACTTCAGACATATTTTTAATGCCCTGCCGGCATGTCTTTCCCTCATATTTCATTCATGCATGTTTGACTGATATTGCCCGCAAGCATTTTGTATCAGAAACGAGAGATGTGATGTATTGCTGATTTAACCTCTTAACTCCCACCTGAACGGATCCCATTTTCTCCAGTTTGGCTTTACCCTAATCAAAAAGCTTCTTGGGGAAAAAAAGCACCAAAACAGCCACAAATAATGAGAAGAAAACAAGGATGTAAACGCAACAAAAATGTGACAAAAATGTGACAAAAATTCAACAAAATTCAACAAAAATGTGACAAAAATTCAACAAAAATGTGACAAAAATTCAACAAAAATGTGACAAAATAAATAAATAAAAAGTGACAAAAAAAATAAATAAAAAGTGAAAAAAATGCATTGAAATTCAACAAAAATGTGACAAAAATTCAACAAAAATGTGACAAAAATTCAACAAAAACTCAACCAAAAAGTGACAAAAAAAATAAATAAAAAGTGACAAAAATTCAACAAAAATGTGACAAAAATGTGACAAAAATGTGACAAAAATGTGACAAAAATTCAACAAAAATAAAAAATAAAAAGTGACAAAAATTCAACAAAAATGTGACAAAAATTCAACAAAAATGTGACAAAAATAAAAAATAAAAAGCGACAAAAATTCAACAAAAATGTAACAAAAATTCACCCAAAAAGTGAAAAAAAATCAACAAAAATAAAAAATAAAAAGTGACAAAAATTCAACAAAAATGTGACAAAAACTCAATAAAAATTTGACAAAAAAGAAAAAGAAAAAAAACATTAAAAAGGTGACACAACACAGCAACAACGCGAGGAAAAAGATCAGTTTTATGGGTCTTAGCTTTCAAATGAAGCGTTACACAGACCTTTATAATGGCCAAAGAGGACAGAATGCATTTGGTTCAGGCGGGTGGTAAGAGGTTAAGGTGTAAAACGTATAGTACAATCAGGTGTCCAAATGGTTTAAAAGGAATAAACAAAAATATCAACCGGACTATTAAGCCTAAATGCTTTCTCATCAAACACGTTCAAAAACAAAACAAAAAAACAGGAAATTAAAAAAATAAGACGTTTTGAGCAACTTTCTTTATAGTTTCGGTTCAGCATATGGCACCTAGCCTTTTAGCTCCTGATATTAAACCCTTCTTTAATTCAATGTCACGCGCAGCCAGCTAAGATAACGTTTCGAAGACTTCAATAAGTGTTAGAAATATACAACTTTGTGTACGTACGGTATTTATATGTCTAGCTGCGCCTAGCATCGAAGCTAAACTCCCACTTTCCGAGCGGTGGGTTTATCACCCGGCTTTTAGCTTTTTAGCAATAGTTAGCAGGTTAGCCCCACATCCAGGATTAAAACACTGATAAAACAAACCGTCTGGCTAACATTAGCTTACCTGAGGGTTCGGCCGAGGGAGAGAAATTCGCTTACGGACTGGTGGTATCTGAACACATGCAGGGACGTCAGGAGGATCAACTGGGCCGTGCGGTTAATGCACTTAAACATACTTTGCACCATCGAAAACAAACCTGCTGGTCTCACGGCGCCATCTTGGATCGAGGCGCCCCATAACCGAGGCATTTCGACCGGCGGGTGTTGCTCATTACGGCAGTTTATTTATTCGTTAATAAATATATTCTTATTCTTATTCTTATTCTTATTCTTATTCTTATTCTTATTCTTATTCTTATTCTTATTCTTATTCTTATTCTTATTATTATTATTATTATTATTCTTATTCTTATTATTATTATTATTATTTTTATAGAGTTCGGGAAATTTCAGTTACCATGGAGATCCGCCGTCTTTGCAGCTGTTAGCATACATTTCCATTGACTAACATCAGCCAAAAACAGTATAAAAAGTGGACAAAATAGCCGTGGAACAACTCCGTTTGCTGCTGAGTTATTGCTGGTAAATACATTTAACACACTGTGGCGTCCAAGTGCTTTAACCTCTTAACTCCCGCCTGAACCGAGAGGATATTTTTCTTCACGTCATCAGATTTTTTTTCCATCATTTTTTTGTTGGGTATTCAACAAATTTTTGTAACTTTTTTGTCATTTTTTTTTGTCATTTTTTGTCACATTTTTGTAATTTTTTGTCAAATTTTTATCACATTTTTGTATTTTTTTGGTCACATTTTTGTCATTTTTTTGTCATTTTTTTGTCATTTTTTTGTCATTTTTTTGTCACATTTTTGTAATTTTTTGTCACATTTTTATCACATTTTTGTCATTTTTTTGTCCTTTTTTTTGGTCATTTTTTGTCACATTTTTGTAATTTTTTCGTCATTTTTTCATCAAATTTTTGTCATTTTTTTGTTACATTTTTGTCATTTTTTGTCACATTTTTGTCATTTTTTTTGTCCTTTTTTGTCACATTTTTGTCATTTTTTCGTCAATTTTTCATCACATTTTTGTCATTTTTTTGTCAATTTTTTATCACATTTTTGTCATTTTTTTGTCATTTTTTGTCAATTTCTTGTGACATTTTTGTGACATTTTTGCCTCTTTTTCATCAATTTTTCGTCACTTTTTTGTCTATGTTTTCTCACTTTTTTGTCACATTTCCATCATTGTTTTTTTCTCAGTTTTGTTGCTATTTTCACAGCTTTTTTCCAGAAGCTTTCGGACTGGGCTAAAGCCAAACTGGAGAAAAAGGTGCTCGGTTCAGGTGGGAGTTAAGTGCGTACGCACTGATGACGTAAAGCTTTAAGCCCCGCCCCGAACGAAATGCCTGGAAGTTCGAGGGCCCCGATTGGAACAGACTGAGCAAATCGAGCACAGAGATACGATGATCACTTTGTACTTTTTGGTAAGTAGCAATTTAAATAAACCAATCGTACATTTCATTATCAAAAACAAACACCTACTTTAATCATCTATATGAATTAAACAATTGACAAGTTGAACTTTTAAAGCTCGTGTAATTAAATACTGTTGTGTCACTGTGATATAAATCGATTAATCGGCCTGTAGATGGATTTCATTAAGATTAAATGGTGCTGCTGAGTGATTGGATTTGCTCAAATTAAAGAGTTCGAGAGTTCAAATTTAATCGTATTACTCATTGGCTACGAGACTGTGAAGCTGTCTGCGTGTGTGTAATTCTCCTGCGCGCAAAACATGAGATTTATAGATGGTCAATTGGGTTTATGCTACTGCATCTTAAAAGTGCATTAGTTCCTTCATGTTAATCCTCTTGAGTCATTCACATCCATTTATAAAATATGACTAGTGAACTATTGTTTTGATCATAAATCCACAAGATGGCGCCAGAACTGCACCCCCCTTTTCACCAGCCACAGCTTATGACTGCTCTGACTTATGCACTACATTGTTACATTATTTTTTTCAAACCTGATTGTCACATCCCCTCCTGGAACCGCCACCTTAACGTGGTGGAGGGTTTTTTTTTTTTTTGAACAATATTTTTATTGATTTTTCTCAAAAAGCAAGAATTGTTTTACAGGCTTTGATAAAAGTACAAAATGTATCAAAGTATTTATAATAATAATAATGTATAAGTATATAGAGGCATACAAAACAGTGGCAGCCCGACCCATGCATACCACAACAAACCCCCCCCCCCAAAGGTGCAATAATAAAAATTACAAAAAGAAAAAAAAGTAAACAAAACAAAACAAAACAAAACAAAACAAAACAAAACAGAGTAGAGTAGAGTAGAGTAGAGTAGAGTAGAGTAGAGTAGAGTAGAGTAGAGTAGAGTAGAGTAGAGTAGAGTAGAGTAGAGTAGAGTAATATAAAATAAAATAAAATAAAATAAAATAAAATAAAATAAAATAAAGTAAAATAAAATAAAATAAAACAAAATAAATAAAATAAAATAAAATAAAATAAAATAAAATAAAGTAAAATAAAGTAAAATAAAATAAAGTAAAATAAAATAAAACAAAATAAATAAAATAAAATAAAAAAAGTAAAATAAAATAAAGTAAAATAAAGTAAAGTAAAGTAAAGTAAAGTAAAGTAAAGTAAAATAAAGTAAAATAAAGTAAAATAAAGTAAAATAAAATAAAATAAAAAAAGTAAAATAAAATAAAATAAAGTTTTATTTTAAAAACAAAATAAATAAAATAAAATAAAGTAAAATAAAATAAGATAAAATAAAGTAAAGTAAAGTAAAATAAAGTAAAATAAAATAAAATAAAACAAAATAAATAAAATAAAATAAAAAAGTAAAATAAAATAAAGTAAAATAAAATAAAATAAGATAAAGTAAAGTAAAGTAAAGTAAAGTAAAGTAAAGTAAAGTAAAGTAAAGTAAAGTAAAGTAAAGTAAAGTAAAGTAAAGTAAAGTAAAGTAAAGTAAAGTAAAGTAAAGTAAAGTAAAGTAAAGTAAAGTAAAGTAAAGTAAAGTAAAGTAAAGTAAAGTAAAGTAAAGTAAAGTAAAGTAAAGTAAAGTAAAGTAAAGTAAAGTAAAGTAAAGTAAAGTAAAGTAAAGTAAAGTAAAGTAAAGTAAAGTAAAGTAAAGTAAAGTAAAGTAAAGTAAAGTAAAGTAAAGTAAAGTAAAGTAAAGTAAAGTAAAGTAAAGTAAAGTAAAGTAAAATAAAATAAAATAAAATAAAATAAAATAAAATAAAATCAATTCAAATCAAATCAAGTCAAGTCAAGTCAAGTCAAGTCAAGTCAAGTCAAGTCAAGTCAAGTCAAGTCAAGTCAAGTCAAGTCAAGTCAAGTCAAGTAAAGTAAAGTAAAGTAAAGTAAAGTAAAGTAAAATAAAATAAAATAAAATAAAATAAAATAAAATAAAATAAAATAAAATAAAATAAAATAAAATAAAATAAAATAAATAAAATAAAATAAAATAAAATAAAATAAAAGAAGTAAAATAAAGTAAAATAAAATAAGATAAAGTAAAGTAAAGTAAAGTAAAGTAAAGTAAAGTAAAGTAAAGTAAAGTAAAGTAAAGTAAAGTAAAGTAAAGTAAAGTAAAGTAAAGTAAAGTAAAGTAAAGTAAAATAAAATAAAATAAAATAAAATAAAATAAAATAAAATAAAATAAAATCACTCCAAAACTCCAAATGCACTGCTCATGAAGTTACAAATCTCCACTTTCCATCAAGACATGTGACGGATCCACCCTTTCCAAATAAGTAATAAAAGGTTGCCAAATCTGATCAATTGATTCCCCTTTACCTTTCTCAAAATACAGGTTATTTTTTCTAATGCCAGAGCTGATGCCATTTCTTATTCCCAATGCCCTTCTTTTGGACATTCCATTTTTCCCCAGAAAAGTGCTATTAAACCTTTAGCGTGAAGTGGACCAAAATTGACAAGAGTCTTATCATTTTTAGGTATAAAAATATCTGTGGGATAAATTCCTAATATGAACAGTTTGGGATTTCTTTGTATTGTAATGTTTAGCATAGTATTAATAGCCTGTCCAATGCTCCTCCAGAATTCCTGTAATTTCTCACATTCTCACATGCAGTGATACAGAGTACCTTTTGCATTATTGCAGTTGACCTGTAAAAGTTGTAATCTTGTATTTACAGTCTGAGTATGGGCTTTTAAACACAGTGCTTCCCATTCGTCCTCCCTAAGATCTTCTTTCCAAGCATTTAGTCTGTTAGCTGAGGATTCTGTAGATGAAATAATGAACAAATTGTACGAGTAAGAAAATGGTGGAGGGGTTTGAGCGCCCGAATGATCCTGGGAGCTCTGTTGTCGGGGGTTTCATGCCCCTGGTAGGGTCTCCCAGGGCAAACAGGTCCTAAAGGTGACGGGTCAGACAAAGAGCGGTTCAGAAGCCCCTTATGAGAGACCAACACCAACAGGCCCGGGTAGAACCATGAGGCCGTCCTGATGTGGACCCACCACCTGCAGGGGGAGCCATAAGGGGCCGCCCCCATGACCCAGCAACGGACAAGTGGAAGAAAATGGGTGATTGTCACATACACGGGGTAATGTAGCGCACACTTTCTTTATTTGTAGAACTTTGCAATTGGAAATTTTACTTCAATTTGCACCGAAAAGGCTTAACCCCTTAACTCCCACCTGAACCGAGCACATTTTCTCCATTTTGGCTTTACCCCAATCCAAAAGCTTCTGGAAAGGAAGGTGTGAAAATAGCGACAGAACTGAGACGAAAACAATGATGGAAATATGACAAAAAGTGAGAAACTTTGACAAAAAAGTGACAAAAAAACGGACAAAAAATTGATAAAACAAATGACCCAAAAAATGACCAAAAAATGACCAAAAATATGACCAAAAAATGACAGAAAATGACAAAAATTGATTAAAAAATGACAAAAAAGTTACAAAATGAGTTGAATACCCCCCCAAAAAAGATGGAAAAAATTCTGATGGCGTGAGGAAAAAGATCCATTTAGATGACTTTTGTAGATCTTAGCTTTCAAATGAGGCGTTACACTGGCCTACAGGATTTGGGTAAAGCTGAACTGGAGAAAATGCTCTCGGTTCAGTAGTAAGTAGTAACATAAATGTTTGACTCGTTTCTCATTAGAGCAACATGGTTGGCGCGGCAACATTTAAAAATGTTTACCTCTATGTCACTTCCTGCATAATAAACATCACAAAAATGTATTGCAAAATCTTAACCCCTTAACTCCCACCTGAACCAAGCACATTTTCTCCAGTTTGGCTTTACCCCAATCCAAAAGCTTCTGGAAAAAAAGTGAGAAAATAGAACTGAGACGAAAACAATGATGAAGATGTGACAAAAAAGTGAGAAAACTTAGACAAAAAATTGACAAAAAATTGACAAAAAATTGACAAAAAAAATGAAGAAAAAGTGACCAAAAAATTAAGAAAAAATGATACAAAATTGAAGAAAAATTATGAAAAATTTACAAAAAATTGACGAAAAAATGATGAAAAAGTGGCAAAAATGTCACAAAAAAAGGACAAAAAAAATTGACAAAAAATTACAAAAAAATGATGAACATATGTCAAAAAGTGACAAAAAATGTACTATTTGACAAAAAATTACACAAAAGTTACACAAATTAGTTGAAACCCCCCCTCTACATATGTCACTTCCTGTATAATAAACATCACAAAAATGTATTGCAAAATCTTAACCCCTTAACTCCCACCTGAACCGAGCACATTTTCTCCAGTTTGGCTTTACCCCAATCCAAAAGCTTCTGGAAAAAAGGTGAGAAAATAGAACTGAGATGAAAACAATGATGAAGATGTGACAAAAAAGTGAGAAAACGTAGACAAAAAACTGCCAAAAAATTGACCAAAAAAATGAAGCAAAAATGATGAAAAATTTACAAAAAAAATGATGAAAAAATGATGAAAAAGTGGCTTGAATGTCACAAAAAAAGGACACCATTTTTTACAAAAAAGGACAAAAAATGGACATAAAAATGACAAAAAAAAATTACAAAAAATTGACGAAAAAATGATGAAAAATTTAAAAAAAAAAATGATGAAAAAATGACGAAAAATAATTTAAAAAAAATGATGAAAAAATGATGAAAAAGTGTCAAAAAAATGATGAAAAAATGATGAAAAAGTGTCAAAAAAATGATGAAAAAATAAAAAAAAATTGACGAAAAAATGATGAAAAAGTGGCTTAAATGTCACAAAAAAGGACAAAAAAAATTACAAAAAATGACAAAAAAATGACAAAAGATGGACATAAAAATGACAAAAAAATGATGAACATGTGACAAAAAGTGACAAAAAATTTACTATTTGACCAAAAAATTACAAAAAAGTTACAAAAATTAGTTGATACCCCCCCCCAAAAAAAAAAATGATGGGAAAAAAATCTGATGACGTGAGGAAAAAGATCCATTTAGATGAGTTTTGTAGATCTTAGCTTTCAAATGAGGCATTACACTGGCCTACAGGATTTGGGTAAAGCTGAACTGGAGAAAATGCTCTCGGTTCAGGCGGGGGTTAAGAGGTTAATTGTGAAAAGTATGTACAGTAGCAGCGTCATAAAAACTGCTCTTAAAATACTCTGTTCAATGACTCAAAGTTATACAAACTCTCAGCAAAACCACATGTAACTGCATTGTGCAATCAACTGTTTACTTTGAGGTTATGACACTTAAGCCCCGCCTCTTTTAAACCTTCTCTTGAGTCTCTCAGAAGCATTTTTCAGACTGGACCGAGACCCGAGCTGTGGCCTGAAGTTTGAGTTGCTGTTTTTTTTGTTTGCCAAAATGGAACCAGCAGAAAACAAATCGGGCAAGAAGAAAGTAGTGGCTATTGTGGGCGGCGGCTTGGTAAGATGAATGTAAAAGTAAATTATTGATTGACTGCATGAGCTATTGATCTACAGTCTGGATCAGAGAGAAGTGTTCGCTCTTTGCAAAGACCTTTGTGTTGATCTGTGTTGCTGTGCTGCAGTCGCTGGACTATGTGGCTCCTTTATGTGTGGAGTTTGTATTTGGATCAGGTTATTAACCCCTAACTCCCACCTGAACCGAGCACATTTTCTCCAGTTTGGCTTTGCCCCAGTCCAAAAGCTTCTGGAAAAAAGGTGTGAAAATAGCTACAGAACTGAGACGAAAACAATGATGGAAATGTGACAAAAAAGTGAGAAAACATTGACAAAAAAGTGATGAAAAATTGATGAAAAAGTGGCAAAAAATTCACAAGAAATTGACAAAAATTGACGAAAAAAAATGACAAAAAATTGCCAAAAAAAAGACAAAAGAAATTACAAAAATGTGATAAAAAATGATAAAAATGTGAGAAAAAAATGACAAAAATGTGACAAAAAATTACAAAAATGTGACAAAAAATTACAAAAATGTAATAAAAATTTGACAAAAAAATGAAAAAAATGTGACAAAAAAAGTGACAAAATGTGACAAAAAAATGACAAAAATGTGACAAAAAATGACCCAAAAAATGACAAAAATGTGAGAAAAATGTGAGAAAAATGTGACAAAAAATTACAAAAATGTGACAAAAAAATTACAAAATGTGAGAAAAATTTGACCAAAAAATGACAAAAATGTGACAAAAAAATTACAAAAATGTGATAAAAATTTGACAAAAAAATTACAAAAAATTGTCAAAAAATGACCAAAAAAATGACAAAAATGTGATAAAAAATGATGATGGAAAAAAAATCTGATGAAGAGTTAAGAGGTTAAAGACTAATCCAGACTCATTCCTGAATGTGGGGGTTGGTGCTCAAATTGGGGTTGAAATGTTTTTGCAAGACGTCAAATTCAAAAATAATGCAATGAGTTTTCATGAATTTTGAATACATTTTTTAAAACGGCATATCTTATTAGTTATTTAGTTAGTTAGTTAGTTATATAAAACAAAATATGAAACCACATAAGTATAAGCGCTATAGGTGTCTCTTACAGTGTAAGTCAGAAGACATGACATAAATTCTTCAAAATCACTGCCTTTTCCTTTGATTACTGCTTTGCACTTTTGACATTTTCTCAGTGTTCTTCACGATGTCGTCACCAGAAACGGTTTTCATTTCACTGACACAGACAATCTTATGAAGCTCATTGAGAAGATGCCAATGAAGGGTGACAATTTTGAATAATTTAAAATATAAAATATACTTTAAGAGAGAAATGAGCGGAGAGAGCGCGTCTTTGGAGGATCCAGGTACAAAAATTCAATATTTAACCTCTTAACTCCCGCCTGAACCGAGAGGATCTTTTTCCTCACGTCATCAGATTTTTTTTTGTTGGGTATTCAACTTTTTTGTCACATTTTTGTCACATTTTCTGTCATTTTTTTGTCAATTTTTTGTCAATTTTTTGTAAAATTGTTTTGTCAAATTTTTATCACATTTTGTCACATTTTTGTCATTTTTTGGTAATTTTTTTAATCAAATTTTTGTCATTTTTTGTCAATTGCTTGTGACATTTTTGTGACATTTTTACCACATTTTCATACATTTTTCATAATTTTTTTGTCATTTTTTCGTCTATTTTTTTATCACATTTTTGTCACATTTTTGTCATTTTTTTGTCAGTATTTGTCACATTTTTGTCACATTTTTATCATTTTTTTGTCACATTTTTTTCACTTTTTCGTAAATTTTTCATAATTTTTTTTGGTCATTTTTTGTCATTTTTTTGGTCAACTTTTTATCAAATTTTTGTCATTTTTTGTCAATTTCTTATCACATTTTTGTCATTTTTTGTCATTTTTTTTGTCATTTGTTTGTCTTTTTTTTGGTCACATTTTTGTCACATTTTTGTCTTTTTTTCGTCATTTTTTAATCACATTTTTTGTCATTTTTTGGTCATTTTTTGTCATTTTTTTTGGTCACATTTTTGTCACATTTTTGTCTTTTTTTCGTCATTTTTTAATCACATTTTTTGTCATTTTTTGGTCATTTTTGGTGACATTTTTGCCACTTTTTCCATCATTGTTTTCGTCTCAGTTTTGTTGCTATTTTCACACCTTTTTTCCAGAAGCTTTTGGACTGGGGTAAAGCCAGTCCAAAAGAAAAAGTGCTCTGTTCAGGTGGGAGTTAAGGGGTTAATCTTATCTCACTGGGAAAATTGCTCTCTGCATTTTAACCTATTGTGCATGTGTTAGATTCAAATTTAGTCTTTTACCCGCCATTCCCTCTGTAAATCATCACTAAAAAGCACTATTCATACCTCTCTAATGCTTGTTCTTCCATCTGTTATAGGTGGGTGCACTAAACGCCTGCTATTTCGCCAAAATGAGGTTTCCAGGTTCAGGTTTTTGAAAGTCGGGAAGGTAAAGAACGCAGCGTTTTCGAACAATGTGACTTTGCGCTGAGCGAGGTGAGGCTGTAACACGTTTTCTCTGTTTTGGTCAGATATCAGGACGGCGAAAGTGGTGAAAGGCCGAAGCATAAACCTGGCGTTGTCTCACCGCGGCCGGTCTGCGCTGAAGCACGTGGGGATGGAGGAGAAGGTACCAATCATTAACCCCTCGGTGTAGTGAAATCTGAACCATGCAGTCAGCGGAACACAGGTCAACGTTTATGTCTTTAAATATAGTCTGTAAACAGGGGCGGAACTGGCCATATGTCCATTCTGGGAAGAGCACAGAAGGGCCACTGGCTCAGGGGCCACCGGTCGGGGCCTCTCACTTTACCTTACCCTCACCCCCGGGGCGAAACCGAGCTTTACCCAAATCTAAAAGCTCAACCCCTTTTTCCTCACGTCATCAGATTTTTTTTCCATCATTTTTTGTTGGGTATTCAACTCATTTTTGTAACTCTTTTTTTTGTGTCTTTTTTTTCTCACATTTTTGTCATTTTTTTGGTCATTTTTTTGTCATTTTTTTCGTCTAATATTTTTTGTCATTTTTTTGTCAAATTTTTATCAAATTTTTGTCATATTTTTGTCATTTCTTTTGCCACTTTTTCATAAATTTTTCGTCACTTTTTTGTCCATTTTTTGTCAAATTTTTGTCATTTTTTTTGTCACGTTTTTGTCACCTTTTTTTTGTCACTTTTTTCCGTCTAATTTTTGTCATTTTTTGGTCAATTTTTTATCAAATTTTTGTCACATTTTTGCCACTTTTTCATCAATTTTTCATCAGTTTTTTGTCAAACTTTTCTCACTTTTTTGTCACATTTTGTCACTTTTTTGCCTTTTTTTTTTGGGACATTTTTGCCACTTTTTCATCAATTTTTCGTCACTTTTTTGTCAAACTTTTCTCCCTTTTTTTGTCACATTTCCATCATTGTTTTTCGTCTCAGTTTTGTTGCTATTCTCACACCCTTTTTTCCCAGAAGCTTTTGGATTGGGGGTAAAGCCAAACTGGAGAAAATGTGCTCGGTTCAGGTGGGAGTTGAGGGGTTAAAAGAAAAGCATCCAAAAACAAAAATGCGCTGGAAAAGCAACAAAAAAGCGACAAAAAACATGACAAAAATGCAGAGCGACAACGTGACAAAAAGTTACCGTCACTTTTCTAGATTTCAGCTTTCAAATGAGGACATCACAGTGTTGCTCTCCAGTCAAGAAGCTTTTAGATTTGGGCAAAGCCGAACTGGAGAAAATGCTCTCGGTTTAGGCGGGGGGTCAGAGGTTCACATATGTATTTGTGGAAGTGTCACATTTATGCTAATTTGGGCCAGGCTGACCAGAGTCCAGGGCTGTTTTTCAGTCCCAGTCCCGCCCCTGTCTGTTAACATAGTATGTGTGTAATGTAGGATTTTTATTGTGGGCCCAGCTAAGATTTCTATACAGACTCCACCTTTAGGATCATGTTCGAAGCTGTGAGGAAAACAAAGAAGTGGGGAAAAAACCTCCCCTTTCACCAATTTGCTCCCTTCCTTAAAGAGGGGGGTATTCTGCTTTTTCCAATCACATAGCACCAGTCTATCACACTACAATGATGACAAACCTTCTGTTGGTCTGTAAATGCAGTAAATTAGAATAACTGCCTTGTATAAAATTGCTCTCTCAAAATGGCTGTAGTGAATGTCTTGAAATAGGCCTCTGTCTTTTTAAGAACCTCTGAGCCTTTCCCGACACGCCCCCTCCACACGCTGGTCTGTGGCATCAGTGGGGAGGGGGTTCTGCTGAGGAGCAGTGGTTGGTTACTCGGCTGGTGACGAAAGCTCGGAGGCGTCCTCCAGGAGGTGGGGGCGTTCCTAGGAGGGACTCAGGCAAACCTATCCCTAAAATGGCCGCATCAGAGTTTTTTACAGATTACTCAGAAATACGTGAATGTGCCAAGGCAACACTTTTCTCCAGTTCGGCCTTACCCCAAATCTAAAAGCTTCTTGATCTGAGAGTTTACAGCCTATAAAGTTTAAAGCTAAGACCTGCAAAACTGATTTTTCCTCATGTTGTCGTCACTTTTTTGTCATCAGTTTTTGTCGCCTGTTTTGCTGCGTTTTCATCCTCATTTATGTCTCGTTTCGTTTCTGTTTTGTTTCTTTTCATCACTTTTTTGTCACTTTTCTGATTCCTTTTGAACTAGGGCTGGGCTCTTTCATATGAAGAAAAACTTCTCAGGGTCCGGCTCATTAATATTCATAATGTAGCTACAATTAGGCCCCATTAAGAAACATAACCCTTTATGGAAAAATAGTTACTTCTGTTTTAGATTTTCCTCGTCTGCTCTCAAAAGGTAAAACCTCTTAATATAGAAGCTGCAGTTACATGTAAGACCTGAAGGTGGCAGGCAGTGAGTATAAAATGGCTAACTTGTATTTAATTAATTCGATTTGTCGCCCAGTCCTACTTTGAACTGCGTTTTCATCCTCAGTTACGTTTCTTTTTGTCTCTGTTTTTTTAATGTTTTTCTTTCCAAGAAGCTTTTAGATTTG